>NC_084461.1:63910000-64210000 GCF_027409185.1 Cynocephalus volans | reverse complement strand
CAAATGTGCATGTGATGCAGCCGGTAACAGCCTCTCTCACTCCCAGCAATTGTCGGAAGGATGTTACAAGCTCAGAAATGTTCAGTGGTTAAGTGAATAGTCAATTGAACTCTTCAGTGAATTGTTCAAATTCTTACCACAGTCATGAAGAAGATGAAGGTGATGATGAGGAAGAAGATGGTGGTAATGAAAATGACCGTGATGCGTTAGGGGTTGGAGATAATTCTGTACCAACAATACATTTTTCTCACACTGTTGAACCTAAAAGGACCCAAATAAAAGTCCATTCTGTCATTCTGTCCACGAGCGGCCTACCATCAGGACCCCTGCTGTCATTACAGAGCCCTTGTTGGTGTTGTGAATGGAGAATATGTCCCTCATAAATCAATCCTGGAGTCTCAAAGCAGAGAGAACAGTATTTGGGGACAACACTATTTGGTTTGCAAAGAGTGATACCGGTGAAAGCAGTGCTGCTGAATTTGATGGTACATGGGGAGTTTTGAGGAGCCTTAGCTGGGCAGAAGCCACTCGTAGTGACACCAGTGACAGCATTTTGGAAGAGGAAGTGCAACAAGAAAATCATCAAAAGAGACTTTTTTTTTTTTTGCCCTTCTCAGGAACACCTGAGGCTTTTTCTGGAACTGTCATAGAAAAAGAATTTTTATCCTTAACACCACATCCAGCCATTGCTCATCCTGTACTGCTCCCCATTCCAAAAGGAAATGAAGTTCTGTCAGAAGTATCAGAAGAAACTGCAAAGAGGGTTTCAAAGTTCAAAGCTGCCAGACAGCAACAGAAAAACTAGGTTCTGCTTAGGAAATGGGAATTTACATCCTAAAACCTAGTTGTGCATTTGTTTAGAGTATACATAGCAAAATATGTTACACGTAGTTTGAAATAAGGTGTCCTGAATTAGTTTGACAGCAAGTTCTCATACCTTTATCAGTGGTATTAAAAAAAGTCAAAGCATATGTTTGAATACTTTAATATTCAGCTTGTTTTGTTAATTTTCTGAATACTTTCAACACACTTGTCTAAGTTTACCTTATGATGCAGTGGCAGTGTTTCGAATTATTTTTCAAAGAGTACTGTTCATATGCATTGTTCTTTGTGGTTTGAAATAAATACAGGCAGTTTTATACCAGCTGTGAGGTTGTGCATACCATATGGACCATTTTAAAGAAACCTGTACAATTTCAAATAGATTCAACAATTACAGTACTTGCTTTTGCATTTTAAAGGCATTTCACGTAGGTTTGCACTAGGTGTCTGTTTAAAAAAACCTCTCCCCTTTGAACGTCATACTATAAACTTTAAGGCAGAAAGCTCCATGAATACTATGGGCAAGTTTCTCTGACTGGAAGAATTATATTTTGTAAAATATATTTTTTCAAGTAAAAATTTTATGAAACTTGGTCTCAAAAAAAAGAAAACCAAACAAATACAGTCATCTCAAAATAATATATACAGAAATGATTCGGTGATGCTGTAGTATTTTTTTTTTTTTCATCACAGGGGTATTCTTTATCATTCAGCATATTAGGTTTGGGAGGCTTCCTCTTCTCCACTCATCAAGTTTCCTTTGTTCATTCATTCATTGCACCCACAGGAGATGCAAATATAAAACATCACGCCCTCCAAGCAATTACCATAGAAAGCAAAAAGTACTTTAGTGGAAGTCTATATGAGACAGGAGAGAAATACTGTTCAAAACATCCAATTTGACCTGGGAGTGAGAGAGAAGACTTCACGGACTACGGTTTGAGCTGAGACTTACAGAGAAGTATGTTATTTGCCAGGTGCATAAACTGCTCGGAGGGAATTCCAAGTGGTAGAAATACCGTGTGCAACTGTCCAGAGGTCTGAGAGAAAACAGTGTCTTGGGCAACTACAAAGAGTTTGGGATTCCTGAAGAAAAATATAAGGTCAGAGGGCAGTGAGTGATAAGAACTGAACCAAATTAGTGGCAATAAAGATGGAAAATAAGGAGCAATGATGAGGGATATTTAGGAGGTAGAATAAAAGTGCATAGTGATTTTTTAGGTATAATGAGGAGAAAGAAAAGAAATAAATATGATGGTTTTCAGAGTTCTGGTTTGGGTGGTACTGGTGGTGCTTGCTGATAGAATTTAGGACAAGGAAGAGGCTTGGGGATTCTTATGGTGAGCAATTTAGATTTAGAGATACAGTTTTGATAGACAGAGATTAAAGTTTAGATTTAGAGATACAGATGCAAGAAGTAGCTGAGATCAGCTAAGGAGAATGTATTGGGTTAGAAGAGAAGTTAGCTGAAAATGGAGTCCTGGACAATAATGTTTAAGTTAAGGGCACAGCGGGCTGGCCTGGGGCTCACTCGGGAGAGTGCGGTGCTGATAACACCAAGGCCGCAGGTTCAGATCCTATGTAGGGACGGCCGGTTTGCTCACTGGCTGAGCGTGGTGCTGACTACACCAAGTCAAGGGTTAAGATCCCTTTACCGTTCATCTTTAAAAAAAAAAAAAAAAAGTTAGGATCACAGCAAGAAGAGCTTAGAAAGAAGACCTTGGGGAAATGCACACAACTTCATACTGTCAACATAACCAAGAAGAAGATTAATTTGTCGTGGTAGAATCATGTCATGACTTTGAAAGTCACATATAAATGACTTTGAGATTATCTGTTATTTTGGAGTGTCCTCACCTTCTTCCCCTCCAGCCTTTTTTACAATAACATTAACATGGATGACCATGAGTGGACTTGGTAACTTGAAATTTCTAGAAGAAAAGGCAGATAAGCAGGGCAATGAGGCCCTACAGAGATACTGTCTCAGGAAGTCTTTGGTAAAGGGTCTGTCCTCATCTGGCTGAGAAGTACCCTAAAGTGTCTAGGTGACATCTCAAGATTCCTCCAGCTTTATGATTCTTTAATTTGAAAATACTCTTCCTCTAGGTACATCTCCTCAAAAGAAGGGACTACTCAAAGGCCTCAGGCCTTTAATATAAGGACATTCATCACTGATCTTCATTTCTTCAATACTCTACATAGAAAACTTTGTCAATTAAGAATCTGCAGTAACTTGGATAGAGGCCAGACTAAAGTCTTATCTTGACATTATAAAAAATCAATTTCCAAAATAAAAGTAAAATGAATAAATAAGATGGCAGGAAACTGTCTAATCAGGGCCCCTTTCACATGTTTTAACAGCTATAATGGATGTTATTTATCAGCCACTGAAGCTCTTACTCAGGTCCCCCTTATGTCTTACCGTGTGTCCCCCAAACCCATTTTAGACAAAATGTTTTTAGTCTAACTATATGACTGCTTGAATCAAAATATTTAAAACCATCGTTCCTTCCAAAAAAATCCATACATCCAATTTTTATTAATTTAGCCTGGCTTTCCCCACTGAGAATCAACTTTGTAACTAGAGGATGGAAGACATTCCATGGAGGGAACAGCACACATAGTGGCAGTGTGCCAGATTAGGTAAAATGACAAGTCTGAGGAACTGAAAGACAAGTGTAGCTGCAGAGCAATAGGAACTGGAAAGCAGGCGGGGACTAGACCGCCAGGGCCTTGGTGTCCAGATTGAGGATTTTTGTCTTTATCCTGAAAGCAACGAAAAGCCGGTAGAATACGAAATTGGGGTGTGTATTACATATGTGTGTGCCCATGTGTGTGTATGTAAAATAAAATGAGATATATATTTTAAAAATAAATCTGATGCTTTTATCCCTTTTGTTCACATCAAGCCTCATCAAGTTGAAGCCACGTACTTTCTATATACCACATGCCTTTCTCTGGCTTCCCACATGGCTACCTTCCTTTACCAAATTCTGATTGCTTATTGACCTAAGAAATGGCCATGTGTAAAACATCTGCCTTATGTAAAAGTGTTAATGAAGATAATGTGCATTATATGGTTCAATACTCTCCATAATAAGGCGTATGAAAACCTTTTCACAAATCAGAACTAGATAAAGTTGACCTTTCCTGAAAAATAGAAATATTGCTGTTCACTTTATATCAAAAACTATGTAATTCATTAAATTTATCTTTTGCCTTGGTTGGCAGGAAACCCAGAGATTACACTGTTTTGATCCTCTGGTATAATTCCTGACATTTCAGAGAAAATGTTATCAGGCTGCTCTGAGTGTATGCCTTTGGGGAAATGGGGTGTCACTTGTAAATGTACCTGGAAGCTTACAGGCCAGAATTCCCACTAATGAAGGTAAGTATTTTGAGCCACTTTGTCTCATGTAAAATACATATGGTTGATTTTGGTTTTGACCCAATCTGATTTTTTTGTCTTTTAATAGGAGTGTTTATACCATTTATACAATTTATTTAATAAACTAATATTTCCACTCCTGACCTAAGACTTCAAATTTTTTTTAAAAATTTCCTTTATTTCCTGTCTCCTTATGAATAAGCTACATACATTCTTTTTCTTTTTCTTTTTCTTTTTTGGTCTTCAATGTTTTGGAAAAGTATATATCCAATCTCTTAATTTAGTTCTAATTTTGATTATTTTTAAATTTTTCAAAGATTTTCTCTAGGTTATATTTTGATAAGAATATTCCTGAATATTCTTGCTATTTTCAACTTCTGTGGCTTTAGGTATAGAAAATTGCTACAGAGTGTAAAAAAATGATTTTTTCATATCTTTTTCAATAATATTTTTGACTTTTGCTTTAGACCTATTATCATATTGAAAATAGTTATGTAGAAACCCATATGTTTAACTCACTTCTTGAGTTATCAATTTCATTTCATCTTGGTTTGAATATATCAACTTATTTTTTTTAGGAAAGTTATATGGGTGGTTATTATGGATTGAATTGTGTCCTCCAAAAAGTTTACTGTGTTGGAGGCTTGGTTCCCACTGTGAAGAGGGTGAGAAATCCTATTATGGTAATTGAAAGGTGGGGCCTTGAAGAGGTGCTTAGATTGTAGGACTACACCATAGTGAATGGATTAATAATCATGGTCAGGGACGTGGATCAGAGGGCTTTAAAAGGAGAGCACATGAAGAGTCTTTCTGCTCCACCATATTCTGCCATGTGAGACCCTGGGTCACTGTTGCCAACACTGAGGCCTTTACCAAATGTGTTCCCTGGACTTCAGACCTCAGAGGTTCTGAAACAATAAGCAATAAATTTTGTTTCATTTATAACCTACCCAGTTCCACCAATTCCACGTATTTTGTTATAAGCAACAGAAATGGACTAATAACAGAAAATTGGTACCAGAGAAGTGGGGTGTTGCTTATAATAAATACTTGAAAATGTGGAAACAGCTTTGGAACTGGCTATTGAGGAGAGGCTGGAAGAACTTTGAGGAACAGGCAAGAAAAAGCCTAGCTGCTAGTGAAACTTTAGAAGACAAGAAAACCAGGGAAAGTTTGTAATGTTTTAGAGACTGGTCAAATGGTGGTGAGCAGAGTGCTGATAGAAATATGAACAGTATAGGCCATTCTGAGAAGATATCATATGTAAATGAGAAGGGACTTATTGGAAACTGGGGCAAAGATCACCCTTGCTATGAACTGACAGAGAATTTGGCTGCATACTGTTCATGCCCAAAAGTATAATGGAAAGTGGAACTTAAAGATGTTGACCCAGGGTATTTGGTGTAAGTAATTTCTAAGCAGCAAAGCATTAAGGAAGCTGCATGGTGACTTGCAACAGCCTATGCTGAGTTATGGCAGAAAAGGCATGATGTAAAGCCAGAATTTAAAAGAGAAGCAGAGCATAAGGATGTGGGGAATTTGTAGCTGGCCATGTGGTAGAGAAGCAGAGAGCATTTTCAGGAGAAAAATGCAGTGGTGCTAAGAAGATTAGTACAAAAGAAAGGGATTATCACGAGAAGGGGGACGAGGCCCTGAAGGCATTGCAGAAGGCTCTGGGGCCAACTCTTCCATTTCAGGCCCACAGGTCTAGGGAGACAGAATGGTCTGAGGAACAGGCCTGAGGTGCCCTACACAGGCTGTCTGCCTAGGGCCACTTCAGGAAGCTGCTTCCAGCACCAGCACCCCGCTGATGTGGCTGGTCCAGCCATGGCTCAATTGGCCCCAGGTGTGGCTGGACCCGCAACTTTGGAAAATACAAGCCGGAAGACTTAGTGGCATCCACGTGGTGTTAGGTCTGCAGGATCACAGAATGCCAGATCTCTGAAGGCTTGGGAGCCTCCACCCTGATTTCAAAAGATGAACAGAAAAGCCTGGGGACCCAGGAAAAGATCTGTCACAGGGGCAGATTCACCACAGACAGCCTTCCTAGAGCAATGCCAAGTGGAAATGTGGGGTCAGAGTTGCAGCAGAGAAACCCCATCAGTGCCATGTCTAGTGGAGCAGTGAAAGTGGAACTGCCATGGAGACCCCAGACCTGTATGTGGCTGAAGACCAGGAAAGCCACAGAAGCAGAGCTGCCCAAGGACTTGAGGACTCAAGCCCCACACCAGTGTGCAGAGGACTTTGAACATGGATTCAAGGTACATGATTCACC
This sequence comes from Cynocephalus volans, assembly GCF_027409185.1. NCBI lineage: Eukaryota > Metazoa > Chordata > Mammalia > Dermoptera > Cynocephalidae > Cynocephalus > Cynocephalus volans. Next base: position 64,203,515 of record NC_084461.1, on the reverse strand, counting down.
AGCTTTGAGATTTAAGCCTGCCCTGCTGGGCTTCGGACTTGTTTGGGACCCTTTACACCTTTCTTTTGGCCTATTTCTCCCTTTTTGAATGGGAATATGTACCCTGCGCTTGTCCCACCATCGTATCTTGGAAGTAGATAATTTGTTTTGATTTCATAGATGGTACTTTGAACCCTGGACTTTCGAGTTGAAACAAGTTAAAACTTTGGAGATGGAATGAACATATTTACCTGTGAGAAGGACATGAACTTTGGGGGCCAGGGGAAGAATGCTGTAGATTGATTGAATTGTGTCCTCCAAAGTTCATATATTAGAAGCTTAATCCCCAACTGTTGAGGGTGGGAAATCCTATTATGGTGATTGAAAGGTGTGGCCTTGAAGAGGTGATTAGATTGTAGGATGCTGCAGTAGTGAATGGATTAATAATGGTGGTCAGGGGTGTAGTTCTGAGGGCTTTAAAAGGAGAGCACACAAAGAGTCTCTCTCTCTGCTCTGCCATTTTCTGTCATGTGAGACCCCTGGGTCACTGTCACCACCACCAAGGCCTTCATCAAATATGTTCCCTGGATTTTGGACTTCCCAGCCTCTGAAACTGTAAGCAATAAACTTCATTTTCTTATAAATACCCAGTTCCAGGTATTTTGTTATGAGCAACAGAAATGAGTTAATACAATGGTATTTTTCTGGGCTGTATCGTTGATGAGAATACCTTTCTATTTCCTTCTTATGTGAAAGAAATGATTTTGAAACTTTTGGGGAAACCTTTTTAGGGACCTGATAGTTTTTTATGCACTTTTATGCTCTCATTAAGGAGAAGGTTTCACTGGGGTTTGTTTGGCATATGCTTTCCTATGAAGTCCAGAGTGCAGGTTTTCTCTTAGATATGATACAATGCTGAGAACGCATTTCTCAGTCAAATCTTGAACAAGAGCTCATATTAGATCCTCCAGCAAACTTAGTGAAAGCCTATAATAACTGGGATGTCTTATGAAATAAGAAGCCTAGAGATGCCAGGGGAAAGGCAAAATAGTTGGTAAGTTGTGGGCTTCCAAGACGGAACAATAGAGTACAACTTTATGTTATCTTTATCTTCTGACTGCCCTCCTCCCCACATATACACACATAATCATAGGTATATGCACACATTTTGACATACACAGAAATGTGTATATATTACTTTTTGCTGTTTATGGAGTACCTAGAATATGCCAGACAGTATGCTAAGTGCTTTACATACATCATCTCACTTGACCCTTCTGAAAATTCTATCAGTTAGGTGTTATTATAACTACTTTATAGATAAGGAAACCGAAGCTAAGAGCCTTGATCTTACTTGCCCAGTTCACACAGCAAGTAAGTGACAGAGCTGGGTTGTGAACCCAGACATGCTTGCTTTACCTAGGAGACCTCAGGGTGCTCTGAACTCCTTGGCTGAGCAACATGTGGAAACAAGTTTCAGGTGGATGGCTGGGGCAACAGCAGTGGCCTGGCAGAGCAGAGGAGATGGGCCCACAGAAGCCTGGATCTCTTCTGATAGCAAGTCAAGGAGAATTAGCTCGTGGTTGCTACAACCAAGGGCCTTCTGTCCTCAGGTATTGATCGTGGGCTTCAGAGAATAGTCCAAGTCTTTCCACCTTAATGCCATCTCTTGGGTTGGTGTGATTTAACCAAGCACAGAGCCCTTGAGTCCTAGATAGGTATAGACAGGGGTCAGCAACCTATGGGCCTATCTCTGTAAATAAAGTTTTATTGAAACACAGCCATAGTCATTTGTTTACACACTGTTTATGACTGCTTTTGTGCTACAATGTCACAGCTGAGTCATTGTGACAAACCATAGGGCTTGCAAAGCCTAAAATATTTACAATCTGTTTCTTGACAGAGAATATGTCCCAAGGCCTGGTGCGAAGGATTTGCTTAGGAGCAGACTCACCGTGAAGACCTTCTCAGGCTGCCCCCGTGCCCTCATGTTGGTGTCATGAATTAACTTCAGAATCATCCAAGCTTCGTCATGTTTTCCAACCTAAGAAATGTGAATAGACAGTGAAGTGCTACCAGAGAAACACTTATACTCCCTGATTTTCCGATCACCATCTTGAACTGTCAGATCGAATGGGATGTAATCATGCAGATGTAGTTAGGTAGGCCCCATTGGAACCTTCAGACTACTTTGATATCACTGAACACATTAGCACTTCAAAGAATGTGCCTATAACTAGAAAGAGTACATTTGGGTGATAAGATTTCATTTATAAAACAATAAGCCACGTTCTCTTCATTGAGTGAAAAGTTATTTGCTTAAGGAGGAACATGAGAGCTTCCTGGCCATGAGACAGCTTTTTCACATGCTGGTTGTTTAAAGCATGTCTCCATGAAATCAAACCCTCCATAGTTCCATAGTAGGAAGGAAAAATGTGCCTCCCAGAGGCAAACATATTCTCCTAGAATTAACAAAGAACTCTTTCCAATGTCTGTGGGCTACTTGAGTATTTGTAGTAACAAGCATTACCTCCAGCAAGAACCGCGGGCTTTCAGGCATGAACGTGAGGGCCACCACGGAGCAGACACAGGGAAGCGCACAGACAATGACAAACACACGCCAACTGTGGAACTGGTAGGCGGACCCCATGCTGAAGCTCCACCCTGGAAAAGGAGGATGGGAAGAGTGAGGGAGAGCGCTTCCCAGACAGCCTGTTGGGAAAGTCACTGTAGGTGTCTGCACCACGGATTTATCAGTCAGATCTTCTACCCACAGAAGGATGAGCCGATCTGGGCATCAGCCATGGTGACCAGCTCAGCTTTAAGACCACCAATGGCCATGCTGAGAAGAGAGGTAGGTGCTTGGAACCAAAGGATTCAGGGACCAAGTATGGTGGTGTATGTAGGCTTAAGTACAACCAGATCCCAAAGGCCCAAATTAATTTGGGATAATGCTTTTTTCAATAGACCACTGTGCTGGTATCTTCTGTTCACTCGTCTAGATCACTCTCCATTCTTTCCCACTCTGCTGTGTGCCAGGAAATGGCTCTCAATGAATTGCATCAACTGACTCCCTTGCCCACCGGCCTCCAGCTGGGTTTGAATAAAGGAGGCCCATCTCCTGGGCCCTCCCCTCAGCCACAGCCCTTGTCAGGTTCCAGCCACCCTCTCTCCTGTTGTTCTTTGAGACATGGACAGCTTCAATGTGCTTTTTAATTTTTTATTGGTTTCTCTTAATGGTTCCCACATCTTCATAGACAGTTCCTTCATTAACTCTTTTCAGTGGCCTCTTCTGAGGGTATCATCAGTTTCCTGCCACCACCCTGACCAGCACGATTATTAGGAATTGGCAGTCATTGTATCTGTCCTCATACACATATCATACAGTAGATCAAGAGAAATTAAAATTTCTAAATAGAAATTTAAAATTTCTAAATATTATAAAATATAATTTTTTATTATAATATAATAAAATAAGCACAATGGGATACAAACAGAAATCTCTTCAAGAACCAAAAGAAAGCCAGTATTTGAATGAATATAAAATGGTTGAAAGCAAAATTCAAACTTAAACTTAGTTGTAAATGAGAAATAATGAGGCATATCAAATCTAATTAAAAACAGAGATTTACAGAGGCATACATCAATTGTGTGAGGTGAGATTTAATTTATAGCAAGGCTTGGTATTTATAAGGCTTTTTATGTACAAAAGTCAGATAGTCTATGTCTCATCCCCAGGGAAGCTGTATAATTATTCGCTGTTTACATTGCTGCTGAGTGAGATTCTGGAGGTGACATAACTTTTGCAAGGCTACAGAGCCAAAGTTACATATTAGAATCTTCCCCACCAGGAATTGAGACAGAATCTTAACACATAGCCTCCTGTGCACACACTCACTCTTAAACACTGAATTTGTTAAAAAAACAACGTAAACATCAATGACATGCTATAGTAATTTTAGATTACCAAAATTTTCTGGGAATTTTATGTATGAAGATTATGTGGATTGCTAAATTAATTATGTCATAAAATTTAGGAGGCATGATAGCTCTCCGCGTTTCATGTAGCAGAAGTTCAAAAGTCTCACATATCCAAAATTCAGAAGAAATTCAGTGATGGAACATAGAAAATATAACTTGCTCGCTTCACATGTGACCTTAGAGCTTCATATAAAGAATTTCTTTTTAAAAAGCTCTAAATTCAGAACAGAACTGTGGTTACTAGAGGTGAGAAAGGGGGAGAGAGGTTTGGGAGAAATTGGTTGACGGACACAAAGAATGATTACGTTTTGCAATGATGAATATGATAATTATTCTGATTTGATCATCACATATTGTACACAAATACCGATAGTCAACTCTGTACCCCCAAAATGGGAATAATCAATTATGTTTCAATAAAAATAATTAATGAAAAAAAATTTTTTAATTAAAAAAAAAGTTCTAAATTCTCCTTAAGCATTGGGGGAAAAAAAATAAAAGCTTTATGTGGCCAGGTTAAGCAAATGCAATGTTTTAAATTCCAGGCTACAGCACATTTTATAAAGTACAGGGGGAGAGAGAGAAGACAGGAAAGGGGAAGGTCTCTGGTGCCATTGTTCAAGTAAATTAGTTCAGATGGTAAAGTTTTCTAAAGAGAATAGGACGATGAAATGATTTAGCCAAGATCACAGCACTGGATAAGGCAGGAAGCTTCTGCGGTAGACAGAATAATGCTCCCTCCCCCGAAAGGTGTCCTCATCCTAATCTCCAGAACCTGTGAATATGTTACCTTCCCTGCAAAGGGACTTTGCACGTGTTGTTGAGGATCTTGACATAAAGAGATGATACTGTATTACATGGCTGCACCCAATGTAAACACAGGAAAAGAGGGAGGCAGGAGAGTCAAAGGGAGAGAAGGAGATGTGACGAGGTAAGCAGAGGTCAGATTGGAGAAAGATTTGAAGATGGTACGCTGGTGGCTTTGAAGATGGAGGAAGGGGACACCAGGCAAGAAATGTAGGTAGCTTGTAAGAGCTGGAAAAGGCAAGGACACATGTTCTCTCCTAGAACCTCCAAAGGAACCTTCGGAAGCCCTGCCAAGCCATTCAAACTTTCGACCTCCAGAACTGTACAATAACAAATTTGTGTTGTTTAAAGCCAATACGTTCATGGTGATTTGTTACAGCAGCAGTAGGGAACCAATAGCTCTATCGCTGACCTGGTTCCTATAAGTTCAGTTGGCAAATTGTAGCTCTTCTCTATGAAACTTCAGACTCTCTGCTTTTGCTTGGACTTCTGCGGGTGCCTCTCCAGTGACTTCAGGCTCCCTCTTGATAGCTGGTCTGAGGAGTGTTGCCCTTCACTCTTACTGCTCTGGAACATCATATCAGTGGTGGAGAGACTGATTGCAATGTGATTCCAGTTGGGTGGTTTTCAGTTTACCCAGGAAATTGGACTACAATCGAAACCCAGAATAGAACTAACTGATTCAGAGTCCAGCTCTTCTCAGTTTAGAATGTGCTTTCTTCAGGTGTAGATTCTTTTGTCCAGCAGCTGAAGTTTAGCCTACTCATTTCTGTCCTTCTCTATTTTATCAGCTGTGAAGTCTGTCTTCTTGCCCCTTGTTCAGTGTGCATGGGTGTGTGCACACACATATGCAAACATATGCATTGTGGTGGTCTCCCTCTGTGTAAAGGGTATGTTGACCACCGATTTCTCTCTATTTATTTGCAATATGCTTTTCTCACAGTCTATAAAACTATTATATACCGTTTGTCCATTCCTCTTCTAATCTCCAGCAGCCAACCCCACTTCTTACAATTGACCTCACTTTCTGTTTCTTTAAGAAAATAAACACAAAGAGAACTACATACATCGTCATCTTCTCCCTCCTGAATCTACCCACCCATGTGCACCTGTCCCATCTCTCTGCCTTCCCTTTGGTGATAATGGATGAACTATCCAAGCACCTACCTAAGGCCACCCTGTTCATGTGGGCTCTAGATCCCCTCCTGCTCTTTCAAGGACAGAATTCTTGTAATTGTCTCTCCCTCCTCTCCAACACTCATCATTGTGTTCTCTCACTTGACTTGATGGGTCATTCCATCAGCACATCTATATCTAATATATCCGACATCTAAGAAAAAGCCCTCCATTGACCTCCACATGCCTCTCCAGCTGCACTGTTACTCCTCTGTCCCCTTCATAGCAAAACTTCTCAAAAGAATGGTTGATAGCAACTGTCTTCACTTTCTCATCTTACATTCTCACCCCAGCCAGCCTTTTTGAGGTTTTTTTTTTTTTTTTTTTGGCTGCTGGCTGGTACAGGGATGGAACCCTGGACCTTGGAGTTATCAGCACCATGCTCTAATCAACTGGACTAACTGGACAGCCCGTTTTCTGAGTTTGAAGTGAGAGGGTTTTCCAAGATATCTCACCCTCAATGTAGTCCTCTAGGAGTCTTTGCATTGGATATTTTCCCTGTTTGAACTGATCTGCCTGAATATTTGCATGCATGGCTGCTTCCTTTACACATTTCAGGACTTAATTTAAGATTACCTCGTCAGAGAGGTCCATGCATTAAATCCCACTCTCTATCTCATAGGCCTGTCTTATTGCCTTGACAGTGCTTACCACTATCAGAAGCTGTTATATTCATTTATTTGTTTACATATTTATTATCTGTCCGTCTCTCCACCAAGAGAGTAGGAACCCTGCTTTTCTTACTCGCCAATATCTCCCCAGTTAGGAACCCCTATTACAAGTCCTCGTCCATAGGAAATGTTCTTTAAATGCTTGTTGAATGAACACACACACACACACACACACACACACACGTACACAGTGTGTGCATGAGCATATGCAAAATCACTGCAGGCTACCAAGACCATAGATACCCAGGTTTTCTTTTGATTTGTTTTTTCTGAATCCACAATAAACAGCAAAACAACCTTGAATTAATTATCCAAATTAAATTTGTAACATATATAGTAAAATATATTTACTTATTTTTAGCTACACAGTTCTATGAGTTTGACAAATGCACAGTCATGTAACTACCGTCATAATCAGAAAGACAAAATAGTTCCTTCACCTCAAAACGCTCCCTTGTGCTGCCCCTTTGGAGTCAACCCTCGTCCATCCCTAACTTCTAGCAACCACTAAGCTCTTCTCTATCCCTACAGTGTTGTCTTTTCGAGAATGTCATATAAATGAAATCATACTGTACGTAGCTTTTTGAATCTGGTTCTTACACTTAGCATAACACATTTGGGATTCATGCAAATTGTTGCACACGGCAGTAGAGTGTTCCTTTTCATTTCTGTCTAGTATTCCATCACATGACTATGTCATAGTTAGTATATCTCCTCACCAGCTGAAGGACAACTGGATTTTTTCTCGTTTGGGGTGATTATGAATAAAGCTTCTATAAACATTTTATACAGGTTTTTGTGAGCCCCAAAGTTTTCCTTTTCTCTTGGGTAAATATGTAGGAGTGGGATAGTTGAGTCATATGATAAGCTTATGTTTAGCTTTACAAGAAACTGTCAAATAATTGTGCACAGTGGTTGTACCATTGTCCATTCCCAACAGCAGTGGATGAGAATTCTAGCTGCTTCACATCCTTCCCATCACATTTTTTGGTCAGTTTTTTTTTTAATTAGCCATTTTGATAAGTATCTAGTGATATCTCATCATGATTCCAATTTGTATTTCCCTAATGCCTAGTGATATCTTCATTTACTTTCTGTTCATTTATTTACACTTTCATTGAGTGCCTATCTGTGCCAGTCATCATGCTGTGACATGGAGGCTAATAAGACTGATTCCTGCCCTCAAGGAGTCTGGAGTCCAATCGAAAAGGCAGATTTGCTAACAGACGCACTAAACAATAAAACCCATACTAGAACAGGTTATGAAGAAAGTATGGTGGGAGTTCAGAAGAGGCGGAGCTACCTATCTATCTCAAGGAGTCTTTTCTCAAGAGTGCTAGCCAAGTTTCTTTTCTGAACAAAGAAAGCAAAACATGAACAAAGAGAGCAAATTCTTTAATTTCTAAAGTCAAAGTCAGAAGTAGAATTCAGAGGAGTTCTGGTCAAGATGGCATAATAGATGGTCCCCAGCATCACTCTCTCCCACAAATCAACCAATTTACAACTATAAAAATGTAACATCAGCCAAGCTGGGGCCTCTGGAGCTCAGGGGAATAGGAGGAGAGACCTACAGAGATCACGAAGGGGGAGAAGCCAAGATGAGAGAAAGAAAAAACTGCTTGGAGTGTTTTGGGCTGTGGCTATTTTAAGGCTGGAACTGCTGAGCACATGGAGCAGGAGCTGGCAGAAGCTGCAGCTGTGCCTTTCGGATGAAGTTACTTGGAGGCAGCATGGGAGAAGAGGGCCTTGGTGGCCCCCCAGGACAACAAGACCACTAATAGGGTTCCCGTGGACCCAGGCAGGAGTAAGGAACCAGAACAGCTGAAAAAGGGGAGCCATTCAGAGGCCGGTGAGTCATCACAAGGGACCAGCGCAGGGGCTGTCCCATGGAAAGTGTTTGGAGCATGGGTAGTGGGGGAGACAGGCCCACCACGAGAACACTGGGGCACAGCAAGGACAGATGATCCACCCCCCAGTCAGTGCAGGACCACTCAGAGGAGACTGGTTGGGAATGCAGAATTGCATGGGGTGCAGTTTGATGAAAAGATTCAGGCCCAGATCAGAGATTCTACACAACCCAGGTGCACCAGGTCTCTGGAGAGCCAGAAGTACCTATAAGGTCAACCATTAAACCCTGAGGTGCACAAAAAGCCTTCCCTAGGGAAACAGCAGCAAAGCAGCAATTTTGCTCAACCATACAGTTCAAGTACTGGTTCCCACAGGAAGTTCCCCATTTTAGAAGTAAGCGAAGGACAAAAAATTAGTCCTGACACACTATGTCAGCACCTTGGGGCCTGCCAAGGGACCTGAGGCATGGAGTCAGGGACCGGATCCCTGGCTACAACCACTTGCACTGCCAGTGCCTTCGGGCCTGCCTGGGTGCCTGGGGTACGGAGCTGGGGACCAGATGACCCCACCCACAACCAGGCACACCACGAGCACCTCAGGGCCCCACCTGGGGGCCCGAGGCTTGGAGCTGGGGACTGGACATCCCCCACAACCAGGCACACCACCAGAACCAAGGAACATGCCAAAAACATCAGCTCCACGTGGGTGACCCACCATAGCCACCACAGTAACCATGGCTGCAGTGAAAGTGGCTAGATGTCACAATCACCACGCAGTTGGTCCACCAGCCACTGGAGTGCATTGACACAAGTAGTCACCAACAGAGACCAAAGAAAAGAAGAGGATGTCTTTCTCCACAAAGTCCATTCCAGAGTGACAGAAGAAGCATCTGCTCTATGATAATATTGGGGAACCTGATCTCACCTCTCCACATTGGACAGATCATCTAGGCAACAAATCAATAGAGTAACCATTACTCTTTCAGAAGGAGAGAAGAAATCTAGGGTTATTAGCGGTGGGAGGGGAGATGGAGAGGGGGATGGGGAGAGATGGGACAAGGGGCATAAAGAATAAGTACAATTTGTAACAATATATATGCTAGTAATATTGATTTGATCAACATATGTCAACATTGAATCCCCAAAATATGTATAATCAATTATGATTCAATAAAAGAAATAAAAATAAAAAAGAAATAGAATTCAAGTCAGTACTTAAGCAGTAGATGAGATGAGCCGGGACTGATTGTTCTTTTCCTATTATATTACAGCGGTCTGACCTGGAGAGAGGGAAGAGAGCCCTGGAGTGGGTGACAGGGAGTTGTGACAAGTGAGTTGGATGCTTCTCCCCTCTTACGATGTGCCCCATGGTTGGGGGCAAGGGGTGTCAAAGACTGATGAATGATATTCTGTGGCTTGAATGGGAGATAGACACTGTGAGGACCTTGAGAAATGACCCTGCAGATACTTTGTAAAGCTAAAATGTCATTCTCTGGATTAAAAATGAATAAAAGAGTAAAGGAGTAAATCACTGACCACCATCACTACTCAGTCATGAATTTTTAGGACCCCTCCCTAGCTTTCTTTCAAGACGGCTTAAATTTGAATTTGAGAGCTACACAGAGCCTCTGTCACAAACATCAGAAAGTGAAGAGAGATCAGCGTGGCATGAAGAGCAGGAATGTGCAACCAAGCCACGTTTAACTGGGAAAGAGGGTTGCTTTTGGATACTCATCTGCACTTAGCAAAATGGATTCTCTTAAACGAACCCTTTATGTTGGCACTACAACATAAAGGGTTGTGTTGGCCTCTTTGTGTCTTCAAAAATGATTCTTGATTCTAACTGTCCTTTGAACTTTGTTAAAATACTCATTAAAATGTCATACTGTGGGATTTGTCTACAGATAATGTAAATCCATGCAAGGAAGGACCTCAATTAGGGTATTACAGAAAGCAGTTACTGCACAGCACTAATCAGTGTAGCACTAATAAAAGTATTATGAGTCTTGCATAATAATCAAGGCCATTTACCAGCTTCAAGCTAAGGTGCTCTGTGACTGCAGAAACCAGCTGCCTGCCCAGTTGCCTGACTGCAATCTCTCAGGGTGCCAAGACAGAAGTATGTGACACATGTAGAATGCTGGCTTTCCTGTTCTTTTCTGGGCTCTGCCCTGATGTGCTAGTGACTGGGCCCCTACTTTACTGGTCTATATTTGATTGTCAGTTATGGGATAATTATCAATGAAATAGTCTTTGGTAAGAAAGCAGACTTTAGGTGCAAGACACAGATCCAATGTTCTAGAAGAAAACCTTAAATATCATATATGAGATCAGTTTTTAATAGCTGAGGAGTAAATCACGTATATTTGTCTGCGGTGTTTGCTCACAAGTCACATGGCCAACTGAAATGCTCTTTGGAAAAGTGGCTCAAAATCCATTTTCTCAAGTGGCCAACAAGCTTAGAAAGGGAATGAGGATCAGATGGACTTCTGATTTTATTCCTACAGAAATAAAATTTTATCCCCTTAACATGTCCCTGGTTTAAAATGTAAATACTATGCGATCATCACGAAACATTAATCCTTGGCTAGAGATTCAGGTTATCATGCATCTAGTGTCGTCGTGACTCCAGAAGATTTAACCAGATGCTGCTGGACAGTCCCTGTTGCTTATACCAGTATGGATCTTTCATATCTTTCTCAATTTGTGACAAATAAATAAATAAAAACAAGGTGGGGTCATGATGTCCTGGTGGGTGGTTATAGGGGAGATAGCTAAATAAACTGTGGTAACTATGGTATAGCCATACAGTGGAACATCATATAATTATTGTAAGAGAATGAGGCAGATCCTTCTGAACTGACATGGAAAATGCTCGAGTTACCTTGCTTAGTAAGAAAAAGCTCTTTTCTAAACAGTGTAAATAGTAGTGATTTCATTTTGCGTACACATAAAATGTATCATTAGCTCTCGAAAACAAATGGAGAAACATGAACTAAACTATTCCAAATGGTTGATTACTCAGGGTAGAGAGTGGGAGCTCATGGGGACTTTAACTTCTGACATTGTTTCTTTAATTTTTGAATCCTGTATCATCTTGTATTGCTTTTTACTCAAAAAGAAAGTAAAAGCTTTTCAAAAAGATGCAAGCCTTTAATTTTTCTGAGACACAGGCACTGATGGGGAGAAGAGAGAAGAGAAGGAAACTGGAATTCTAACTGTGCCACTATTCAGTATTCAAATATTTTTATGAACTAAATTAACCTTAATGCTGATTGTGACAAATCTAAACATTGGCGTTACAGTGCTCATTTACGGATACCAATGAGAAAGTGTCAGAGGCTGCCCTGATGTCTCTGGGTGGGAAAGAGAACAATATTCACAGACCTTTCATCTTTTGACCTATAACCCCAATCATATTCCAATCTTGGATTCTTGGGGCAGAGGCCAGTTGCTCCTTGAGCTGCAAACATGTGAGCACCATTGCTAACAGTGATGCACACAAAGCAGTCACAATCAAAATAATTGGTAGGGATCTGCCTACAGTACATGATCACACCTTCAGGAAGTGAGAGCCAATTATATATCCCAGGGAGAGAGTCCAGGGGTTAAATTCCAATGGACTCCAATAGTCATCTGTCTCTAAGAGCAGGCTCAAGCAACAAGTTGACTTTTCCTGCTAGTTTCTCCATTTCTGTTTCTGATCTCTGTTCCTGCAATTTGGAATGCACAGAGTGGCCTACAGTGGAAGGAAATCATGCCTCTGCTTCCTGAATTTGACTTGTGACTCTAACCTCACTTTCGAAGAAGCAAATTTCTTGGTGGCTTTAGAAACAAATTCACAGGCTTATTTTTCAGGATTATTTATTCTGAAATATCTTCTGTGAGTGCTCAAAATATGCAAAAAGCAAATGAGGTGACCTTTCCAGAAAGAGTTTCTGGTGCCAGCACTGACTCAAGTATGGCACCTCCCAAGCTCCATGGAGAGAAATAATGAGTACCAGGGTTTGAAAAAAGCTGATTATATAAAATATGCATGTGTGTGTATGTGTATCTATGTTTTAAGCAATGGCCCTTTGGGATTTTCTTTTGTAGACAGACAATAATACAGTATTAATGTTATGATAATATAGGTCAATCAAAATTTTATCAAAGAATTTTATGCAAATTTATACTACAAGAACCTATAGGATAGTCAAATCTTGACTATATACAACTAAAGCTTCTACCATATATGCATGTAAAGCCAGCTCATCAGTTTATAGATACATACTATATGTATATTCTTATTTATTATCTTATATAAAAATACCTTATATAATTTCATATATAGGCACACATTAACTTTCCATCTCTATTTTACTCATGTAAATATTTACTTAAAATGAAATGTAAGACTGATATTTACATATAAACTTATAGATTTATATTTATATATAAACTTCTATATAAGTTGATGTCTATGGATAAATAATAACAAATCAATTATGTTCATTTTGTGAACAGGCACAGTCTTAGGAGACTGAAAAACAAACAAAACTAAATATTGAGAATTCTTACATTAGTTAGAAAGTTAGAATAACAGACTCTAAAGCTCATTCCAGGGCTATGGTTCTCTCAGATTCTAAGATCTTGTGCCTTAACCAGAAGAGATCACAAGAAAGTTTCTCTTGAGTATAGATCTACAACAAGAAAAGGAACACTTTCAAAAAAAAAAAGAAAGAAAGAAAGCCAAACCAAAACAAAACGCTGTGTATACTTGATTCTGTTACAAGTATCCAAAAGGTGATAGAAGACTATATGGAACAATGGAATGAAAGACTATATAGAATAAGCAAAAGAATGCTGCTTATTTCATATATTTGCAACTCAGTCAATCCACTTTCAAAGTAGCTATGCTTAAAATAGCCCTAAAAAACAAACCCAAACAGTGTTCTAAACAACTCCATGCTCCCCACTCTCTTCCAGATGAAGTTTTCTTTCTGCTGTTTGCACATGGTCTCAGCAGGATCTTGCTCATGATCAGCAAACACTTTCTGTCTCTCCCCAGAAGATTTTTGTGATTGAATACAAAAATCCTAGTGGACTTCATTCTTAGGAGAAAGATTTTTCTCCTGGGGAGGGAGCAGGATAAAGAGGGGCTATAATATTTCTCGCATGATGACAACAGAGGTCAGCCCCTGTGCTCTTTGTTGCCGATGCCCAAAGGTCACACTTGTACACCTCTGCTAACTGTTGACCTCTCTAACCCGCTCTTGTTTTCTAGCCTCATTTCTTGCCTTGTAGCTATGATCCAGAACAAATCATTTAACACTTGACAAGTGAAATAGCTGCTTAGCTCAAGACTCAATGACCCTTAGAGTATTGCCATTTATGTCAAAGAAATTCCATCCTAACAGGTGGGAAATTCATGCTACCACAATGAACTGAAACCTCTAATTTTTGGTCCTTGTGCCTCAAACAAGGAGACTTCACACCCTCCCTCCAAGCACAGTGGATGGACACAGGACTCTGGAGAGGACCAGTCCATTAGTCCCACAGCTAGATCCTGCTCACTTGTATCCAATTCATCCCCACCAAGAAAACATCTTTCAGACCATCTCAAGTCTCCAAAGTTTACAGCCTTCAGATATTTCCCAAAAGGCCCCAGCTCACGTGGTGACACTCAGTCTTCTTCAAAGCCTTCTAAACCAGAAATGTGGAGTCAGCCTGTACTCTCCACTCTTCCTATATCTAGTCAGTCACCCAGAAATACAATTCTATTTTCTGTGTTTTCCCCAAACCTATTCCTTTTTCTCCATCCCTGTGGTCGAGACCCTTGTCATGCTTTGCCTGGGTCACCCTAATGGTGCTGCTACACAGTTAGCATGGATCTGTGTGGCTGTGTCCACTGCTGAAATACTGAAGCATGCACATTGTAGTCCTTGTGCTGAGCCATTGAGCCATGCATCTCTCATGGTCCAGCAACTGAAGGGTGACACCTGGCCTCGGCACCAGTGCTTTGGCTTTCCTCTCTTCTGATTGGCCAATGTGCTGCTCTTAAGTACTTTTAATACCACTTCTCTTTAACAAAGAGCCCAGCTTCCAGTCTGCCCATTCTGTTTTCCATGTAATTTCAAGATCTCTTTCTATAATAAAAATAGGATCACTCACTAGCTTAAGACTTTTCAGTGGTTCTCCATTGGACCCTCAGGGGAGAGTCTAACTTCTTTCATGTGGCCACAAGGCCCTCCAAGACCTGGCTCCTGCTTCTCTCTTCAGCCACATCCCTAACCAGCCCCATCTTCCATCCTTTGCAACACACTTCCTGATGTCCTAGTGTCTGGCAAAGCTCATTGTCAAGTTACCTGCCCTGTGACATCTTTTTACCTTTGCCACTCCCAGCCCCCTGTCAGGTTGGAGAACTCCTAATCTTCAGTCTTCTATTGACCATGTAGAGAGGAATATCCTCTGTAAATTCTTCAACACGTTAAAAAGTGTTGCCTTCCCCCACTGAGCTATCTTGGTGTCCTGTAAATTTTCACAGCCCTCAGCAGGATACCAGACATAGAGAAAAGCCACATTAGAGAGTGATTGATTATCTATCTGCCAGTCTGTTCCATGAGGGGAGGGGCCATGTCTTATTCATCTTTAGTATAATACTTGCCAAACAATAGTCACTCAACAAATGCTTATTTAATTAATCAATAAAAAACCCACTCTTGGATTCTTTTAAAATCAGAGATTTTATCTAGTACATTCAAAAGTAACTTTTTGGCAAAAAAGCTATTACTTTTTCCAATTTTCAAATATACGGAATTTTAAAAAAGCTGATTTCTAGCTTAATTTCACTGTGATAAGATCATATGCTCAGTCATTTTTTTTGAAATAGATTGGAACTTGCTTTATAACATAGTATGTGGCCCATTTTTGTAAATATTTCATTATGTGATCAAAAAGAATGTATACTCTGCAGTTCTTGGGTGCAGAGTCTACATATACCCATCAGGTCAAGTTTGTTGATCATGCTGTTCAAATCTTCTACATCCTTACTGATTTTTTCCTGTTTGTTACAAATAAACTCATTTTAGTTATTTTCTGTGGGAAGTTTAGTCCCCAAAACATGACCCATCAAATGACTGGAAATGGAACAACATACCTGTTATTAAATCAAGACACATTGTACTCCCTTGCCAGCATACTTCCTGATGGCTGGCAGAATTCGTGGTCATGTTAAAGAAATGGTGAGCCCATAACAGTGGGAGAGAGGAGGAAGGAATATAGAAAACCATGATTACTTGAATTGTCATTGAAGACACAAAATGGAATAGTTTCACTTTTAAAAATCATAGAGATAAAAAAACTGAGATACCTTTCTGTTGGGTAACACAACAGAGCCATAAAATGCTTCCTATCTTCTTATTTATACCCCAACCCAAATACACATCCCAGCTAGATATATCCTCAAACTAACCTGTAGTAACTGCCATTTTTTATTACCTTGTTTCAAAACACTTTCCCACGAATTTGTGACTTTTTGTAAGCTGCAAGTGATCAGCAAAGGCTTACTAACAAGAATGAAGGAAGGCTTTGCTGGTGGCCAGAGACTGTTCCATTTTTCCTTCACTCTTGCTTCCCCCTACAGCAATTAATGTATTTTCTTGTGGACAAAACTAATACATCTCCCCTCACCGCCCCCCACCCCCCAAATTGGACTTCCTTTCAGAAAAATACAATGCTCAAGAGTTAATGAGGTGACATGTAACTCAAAGGGCACTTCTCACAACACATCTTTAAAGCATGTTCTGTCTTTAAATTGTCTGAGGAGAAAACTCAGGAACCCAAATCAATCTCACTGTTAGAGATGCAATTCACTTTCACCCGTCCATGATTTATGACCCTGCAGGAGACATTCACACGCTAGTTCTCCTCATCCCCCACCCCTTCCCCTGTGTTTCAAAATGTCAGGCGTCTACCCAGAGTTAAATTTCCCCTCTGCTCTCTGGAAAGGCTGACTACTCGGATCATTAATCTTGGCCCAGAAATAAGTTCCTAGCCGCTACCAACTGGGGAGATGATTGGTCCTTGAGCATCCTGGGGAATGGTTTTCTAGGGTGATGGCGCCAGAAAAATTAAACCCAGAGTGACTGAGTCTGGGACTAATACAGCAGTTTTTCATTCAATGTCACCTTCTCTGAATGCTACTTACAAGAAATAATCTTATAACTCAGGGAGCCCACAGTGACAAAGCACTCGAGCACAGGCAGACTGATGCTCTGGCGGAGGTGGGTGTAAAACCAGAACTTACAGATTCACATGTGGGCTCCCCTTCTCCTCACCACAATGCACCCACTCTGATTACAGTTTTAGCAAGTGATAGGAAGCCTTGAGTACTAACTGCAGTCTCCAGGGGGGCATAGGTGGAGTGGATTCAAGGCATTCAGCAGACTCCTAGGATATTTGCACTGCATTCACCACGTGCCAGACACCTCACGCACATCTTGTTTAATACATTAACAATCCTGTTGCCCACTCAGGGAGAGTTGTCATTTAAAATACAGGCTGCCAGTTAAATTTAATAAAACAGTTTTTTAGTATAATTGTGTCTCATTCAATATTTGGGACATAATTATACTAAAATTTTATTTGTCATTTATCTGAAATTAAAATTTAACTAGGTGTCCTGTATTTTTATTTTCAGTAGTCTGGAGTATGGCAGTGTCTGGAGACATATTTGATTGTCATGACCTTGGTGGAGAAGGGTTACTACTGGCATCTAGTGGGTAGAGGCCAGGGATGATACTAAACATCTTACAAGCATGGGACAGACCCCTTCTCCCCCAAAGAATTACCCAGCTCGAAATGTCAATAGTGCTCTGGTTGATAAATCTTGCTGTGAACTAGTCCCTGTTCTCATCCATGTCACAGGGGAGGTGCTCTACAAAAAGTTAATAGAGCTAAGGCTCAGGGTACTTTGAAACTTTGTTTTCAAACAGAGATGTGGAAACAGACTTTTAGGAGATCATACATTTCATTCTTGCATGAATGTGTTTTATTTTTACGTTAGTTTTCGCTATTAAATTATAAGCTATTTTGATTTTTTTTTTTGCTATAAAATTGATCTACAGGGCTGCCATTTTTCTTCCCATATTCTTTCAAATGAGTCCCATAGAACAAGTAAAGGTGACATACAATAAAAAGAACAAAGAAATGTTTTTTTCCCCTGGGTTTTTGGTAGATCGTAGCATTCTCCATCAAAAAAGATAATAACCATATATTTCCTAAAGCATTTATATTCTTGTTTCGTAAGGGCAGGAAGGTTTACTCTTAAAATTCCCTGCTGATCCTCATGATCAGGAAACGGTGTCCTGGCAAAAAGCATCTGGCACCAACCATATGTCGCTACAAGTTTACTACAATGAAGCTGTGGCCAGGCAGCAGGAGGGGGACCACACTGGGTTGCACAAGACCTGCAATGAAAACCCTGGAAGCAGCTGTTCTCTTCAAGTCTCTCTGGGCTCCTGCCTCCTGGAATCCACTCTTGGATCCCATCCATCATTGTGCCCCATGATTACACCATGGCCAAAGCTCATGGCCCTCTCTCAGCACCCATCCACTAACCGTGACTCACTTCTTCCCTCCTACATAGTCTCCTCCCACCCCCTGCTAGTCAATTACCCAGATTCTCCTGGAGGATGGGTCAGTAAAACCAGCTCGACCATGGAATCTTCTTTACTGCAGCTGCATGTTTCCTGCCCACATCCCCTTTTCCAGAATCTGCTTATTAGTTATCCCCTTTCTGTCTGCCTTCTACATCCAGCTGCCTGGAGCTCAAGGCCGTCTGCAAGCTTGCCCCAGCCTGCTTCTCCATACTCAATTCCAACCGTGTTCTCTCTACTCCAGCTCAGTGGTCCTCACCACTGCACTTTTGTATGCAAAGGACTCACAAGTGGATATTGTTGAAATGCACATTCCCAACCTACTACTAGAACTGTCTCATTTAGGATGGCTGGGCTGGAGCCCAGGGATGTGCACCCCAAACAAGCGCCCCATGTGGTTCTTATGCAGGGCTACACAATAAGAAACAGGTTTTTAGCCCTACCTGATTAATTTCTCTTGCCTGTACCTGCCCTTGCTGTGACATCCTTTGTGTTTCAGCTCAGGCTCTTTCCTTTACCTGGAATGTCCCCTCCTTACCCCTGTTGTCTGCCTGGAAAATTCCTATTAATCTTTCAAGGCCCACATCAATTGTCACTTGTAGACCGTCCCCTGATTTGTCCCCTGCAACACACCTGCTCAGAATCAATGGCTTTCTTTTTGGTATTTCTACAGTGATTTATATGTCCTCTCTTCCAGCACTTATCACCTATTCTGCATATTTGTTTATAATATGTACTCTGCCAAATCCCACTAAAGTCCAGAGACTAAAAATTTAATCTGTAAAAATCACCTTAAGTAGAATGGAATAAACAAAAGGATACTATAGATTTTGGTATAACCTCCACAGCTAAAAAGGCATGCAATGAACAGGCCACCAAGCAATTAAAAAATAACAATATTGTGTTTGGACTTCATATATATGTGTGAATTGCAAATTTCCAAATATTTAAAGACACGCACACATCTGTGAAGTTTTGCCCCCATAGCTATTATTTCTCTGGCCACACCAAGTATATTTTAAAAACTAAGTTACAAACCCCTGCATCGCTCACTCGTCCCCACCTGTGATGTGAGCTGTCTAGGCTCGTCTGCTACTATTTCTGGGGATGCTCACATGTACGCACAAATGCTGCCCTCCCAATTACCTTGTGGTTGTCATTTGTTTCTGTCTTTTGGGAATCCACTGCCAGATATATGTTGTCTTCAATGTCCAACAACACCCTAAAGATGCTCTGCTAGCATCCCCTGTACCGACTTCCAACTTTGAAGCATCTCTGGAAAGGGTGGATGGTGCAGGCTCTGAACCAAACTACCTGAGTCTCGATCCTTCTTCTGCTGATTACTAGCTGTGTGACATTGGGCAAGTTATTAAACTGCTTTTTGTTTTGCTTCATTGTGATACAATATATGTAACACAAAATTTACCATTTAGATGATTTTTGTGGTACAATCAATGGCATTAAGGACATTTACACTGTTGGGCAACTATCACCGCCATCCATTTCTAGAACTTTTTCAACACCCCAAATTGAAACTCTGTACCATTAAACAATAACTCCCCGTTACCCTCTACTCCCAGCCCCTGGCAACCTCTATCCTACTTTCTATCTGTATGGCTTTGCCTACTCCAGGTACCTCATACAAGCAGAACCATACAATGTTTGTCCTGTTGCATCTGTCTTATTTCACTTGCCATAATGTCTTCAAGGTTCATTGTTGCAGCATGTGTCAGAATTGCCTTCCTTTTTACGGCTGAATACCATTCTACTGTGTGGATATATCACATTTTGCTTATCCAATCATCTGTTGATGGACATTTGGGTTGTTTGCACCTTTTGACTATTGTGAATGCAGTGCTGCTATGAACATGGGTGTATACATACTTCTTTGAGTCCCCGCTTTCAATTCGTTTGCATATATACTCGGGAATGGAATTGCTGGATCATATGGTAATTCTGTGTTTAATTTTTTGAGAGTTAGGTCATCATATTGACCTAACTTTTGTGTGTCAGTTTCCTTTTTTGTGTCTGTAAAATGGGGCTGTCATAAGGATTAATTGGAAAGCATTATAAGGAGTGTCGTGCAGGGCTGAGGCCTCCCCGCTGTGTCAGAGGCCGGTCCTGCTAACATTACTGATGGTCTGCACCCCAAGGCTCCTTAGCCCATCATGGAGATCCTTTTTTCCCTGAGCCTAGTTTCTATTAGTTCTCATGGTTTCTTCGAGAACATTTTTTTGGTTCACTTGCAGTTCCCTCTCACTGGTGTTCAGATTAAAAGGGATAAAGTAAAATCTGTGGGGAAAGAAGCTGCACTATTTCCAACCGTCCCTCTCTTCTCTGGGCCATGCTTGTCTCTTTGGGTCTCCCTTTCCTCAGCATCTTCTCTCCAGATGGCTCCTCCTACCCCATGCAGTTAGAGTCCTTATGGGCACCCTGACCTGGCTTTCAGATCTGCTCACATAAAAGACACTCAACTTAGGTTCCCCTGGGACACTGCCATATCCCACTTTGTAGATTAAAAATGTAAAGATTTTAAAAATCAGTCTTATTGAATTACCATTGTTCAACATCATTAGTTTTCAGAGAAATGCACATGAAAAGCACAATGAGATGCCCTTCTGTGCCTGACTAGTGTGGCCAGGAGATGCAGCGAGTGGAATTCTTTTACATTACTGGCAGGAGTGTAAAATAGTATAACTTTAGAGAACTGACAGTTTTTCATAAAGTTAAACATACACCTACTCTATGACCCAGCAATTGTATCCTGGATATTTATCCAAGAGAAATGAAAACTTAAGCGGTGGTGAGGCTGCTCAAAAGACTTGTGTAAGAATGTTCAGAGAACAGCCTTTTAAAAATCAATTATTCCCCCCCTCCAAAAGAAACCCACAAAAAACTGGAAACAACCCAAAGGTCCATCAGTAGTATAATGGAGCAATAAATTGTGGTATATCTATATAGTGGGATACTATGTAACAAACAATAAAAGGGAATAACTTCCTGATACACACAACAATGTGGATGACTTTTTAAGACATGCTGAGTGAAAGAAGCCAGAAGATTCCATCCTTTATTTAAATGGAATTCAAGAACTGGAAGAACTAATCTTGAATGATAGAAATCAGAACAGTGGTTGCATCCAGGTGGGGAGCAGAGAGTGACTGAAAAACGGATGTCAGGAGACTTTTGGGGGAGATAGAAATGTTCTGTATTTTGATTGGGTGGTGTTTACATAGATGCATACATTGTCAAAATCCATTGAACTGTAAGCTTAAGGTCCTTGCTTTTTTTTTTTTTTGGGTATGTAAGTTATTTTAAAAAGTGGTCAAATGACAACGAAAGCAGCAAGATTGCATTCCTGCAAAAATACCAAAGCTCCAGGCACAGGACTAGACACATTATAAACTAATCAGATTTGGAATTATTCAAAATCCTATTGCTTTGGGTTTAGCACTATTTCACGGGTTGCAGGGTTCATTTGCATCTGAACAGACAACATTCTTCTTGCTGTTAACAGCAGAGGAGACCAGAGGTCAACCTTCCCCATCACTAGACTAAGATCATTCTGAAGAGGAAGTTTCCAACCCTGGAGGACTTATAAAGCTCTGCCATTTCTCCTTGCCAAAGGGAGATTTCCTGAGGCTGTTGCCCTCTTGACCATGTTATTTCCCCTAGAATTATCTTTAACAGCCATCTAGAAGGATGAAATACAGGCGATACACTGCTCAACCAAAACACAATCCACAAAATGGTTAGGCAGCAGTTACTGTTTTTAAGGGTTCAAGCCACAGAGCAGATTGTTCTGAGCATTGTGTTCTTTGTGATCTCAATTGGTATTTCACCTCCAACCATATCCCTCACAACCAAACTCTTTACACACACCACACACACATACACGAACTATAGAGTATTTAGTCCCAGAGGCAGCAATAAGAGTGGAGGTTAATAAATAAGATTATATGTGAATTATAAGATTAATAAATAAGTAGGAACAGCAAGTTTTTGTTTGTTTGTTTGTTTGTTTGTTTCTGCTTAACTCAATGGCTCTGGAAGTTTGGGGCACATCAGAACATCTGTACAGGTTTCGAAAAACTGCAAATGCCTGGAGTTTGACAACTGGCCTAAATAAACAAAACGGAGGCATGTCTTGATATAGAGGCAGATTAAGGAAGACCCCAAAATAAAATAAAATAAAATAAAATAAAATATAAAGGTTTTTAAACATCCAGAGGTCATTTTCATTCCGAGGGAGGCGACAGAACTTCAAGCACATTTTAGAAACTTTACAAGTCTGATAACAAGGAGGAAGTTGTTTGTCAAAGTCTGTTTTATAAATTTTTTGGCCTTGCATGAGCAAGGTGAGGATGTGAACTAGAAGGTCTTTGTTAGTTTTATGAAGGTCTCTAAAAGATAATCAAAGTCTGTTTTATAAATTTTTTGGCCTTGCGTGAGCAAGGTGAGGATGTGAACTAGAAGGTCTTTGTTAGTTTTATGAAGGTCTCTAAAAGATAAATGTAATAACATTTTAAAGGGGAGACAGATTAAAAAAAGATTTGGTAGCAGGCAGGATTCTCAGGAGATGAAATTTTCTGAAAATGGCTCTCCTTCAGAGTTCAATTTGCACAAAAGCAAATCAAAGTAGGTTTTCAAAAATACTTGATGAGCCCTCTGATAGACGGAGTTTTCAGAAGCAACAAAGGCAGAAAAAACTTCCAGGAGAAAATGAAGACCATGGACACGAATCACAAAGTTATAACGCGTCACCCTCATCAAATGTTCTCGAGTGTTCTAGGAATCGGTGAACTGTGATTAACCCTAACCAACACTTGAGGGCACCCTGTGTTCATAAGACACACAAAGACATACCCTCTTCCCCGGCAATGAATTTCACTTGCAAGTCTGAGGGGAAGTTTGATCCATTCAGACTCTGGGCCTATCCTAAAAGTGTAAAATTTGGGGGCCATGGAAGCTGTTGTGATTTTTTTTCTAGCCAAGAACACTAGCCAAAGTGCCTAGTGTTCTTAGTCATGGTCCTAAGAATCCAAGGGTCAAGTCTGTGCCCTTGGGAGCAAGGGCTACAGATCAGAATTTTTAAAAGTGGAAATCCTTGCACACCATTTCATAAAAACAACCTAGCACATATTCTGCACTCCCTCCCCTTTATCAGTATATAAAAAGGCACCAGGAAAAACAGACACTGTATTTCTTTCCTGTACTAGGGTCTAAGAATCTGAGCAGTCTTTCCCCAGAAGGGCTGAGATGGGACCCAAGTCACAGGAGGAAGTAGAAAAACTGGAAGATTCTGGGCATTTGGTGGGAGGTGGCTTCGAAGGTGAGGCAGTCCTTCGTCCATTGGCCAAGGGCTTGGCAGAACCTGGGGGGTGAGCTGTGGGTGGCCAGGCATGACCAGTCTGATAGGGATTTCACCAGGTGAGGGCTTTGGTTTTAACAGGCATGGTGCTGCACATGTAAGGTTTACTTGACCAAACCTCAGTCTGGGATTTGGGTAGGAAAAGTCTGACAGAGCAAGGAATGCCCAGCTAAACAGAAACAGATCCAAGTTAGGACAGTGGGGCCAAAGGGTGACTCTAGGGTCACAGTAAAGAAGGAAAAGTGATACATTCTGCGAGGATTAGTGAAATAAGAACTCTAGAACCAGGGGCAAGGGAAAGGGACAGCCGTGAACATACCAGCGTGGAGGAGGACAGGGTCCATGCACAGGAGAAATGGACGGCATGGGAAGATGGTCTCAAGACCCGCTGATCCTGCCTCCAAAAACTTGATATCATTATAAGCAGAGCACAGCAGCATGCATTCGTGATCCCCGCCCGGTAAAAACAGGCAGACTAAACAGGGAAGAGAGTGAGCAAGCCACATCCCTTAAGAGCTATAAAGCATTATGGTTTTGATAATTCCTGGCAGGAAAAGAAGCTTTCTTGTACCTGAAAAAAAAAATCTTTGGCCACCTTGACTTATTAGAAATTAGTTCAGAAAGTCACAGAGCTTAATAATTGTTTTTAATGATATTCACAGCTTTTTAGTATCATATGAACAGCTGTTCTTCCCCTAGGACAGAATAATAGGGAAAAGCTCAAAATCTTAGGTCAACGGAGCATTTCCTGACAGGGAGTATTAAAGAGTATAGACAAGGTAAAATCCATTTAGGGGTGGGGTGGGAAGAAAAGTTAAATGAATAAAAATCAACCCTGAGAATCCCATTTGTGTCAGGAAGGGGGTGGACTTGAACCACCACACTTCTGTAGGATTCTTTGGATCATTTTTCTTTATCCTCAGATAGCAGTGCTGTTGTTTCCTGGTTACAAAAATAATACATGCCCATGTGGCAAATTCAAGCAAAACAGAAAATAAGAGAAAAAAAAAATTACCCTAAGTTTCATCACCCAGAGACACAACATAATTAACATTTTGGATTTAGTACAATTATTAGTATTTAAGTAAGCCATGAGAAGATTTAGTGACAGTCTTGAGGAAAGTAGCTTTATTCATTAAGATTTTTGAAATCTGAATTTTGGTTCACAGTATGTTGGGGGCAATCAGTGTATTTCACTAAGAATATTTGGGCATGTTTGCATCAGACATTACCCTACTACGTACCTAGAAATGTCCATGGAAAACAAGCAGTTCATAAGGGCTGAAAGAGTGAGATCAGGAGAGCAACAGAACCTTAAAGCTAAATACAGAGGTTTGAGTAATGCTTGCGTCTGTCTCTTTCCAGTTGGGCTTCTCAGAACTGCTGTCACCAACACTGTCAACAAAAAGGAGGGAGTGCTAATGCTGTTATTCTGCCACGCTGGCTGGCTAGATTTGTAAATGTATTACATTTCTACCTCCTGCCAAGTCAGATGAAGGAAGCAGTTTTAGATACTAAAAAATCAATGAGAATACTCTGCAGCAGTTTTTTTTTTACCTTAAGCTAAGAAGAAAGTTATTTTTTCTCCTTATGATACGTAGGAATAATTGTTTCTAAATTAAATTATGCCTGTAGGTAGGTAAAGCTGAAAGATTTTGACTTGGAGATATAAAATAACTGACAGACTCATTTTTCAAAGATGAAATCCTCATGGTAAGAATGGTAAGATTTTCTGGCGGGGTGAGAGGCGATGTGGTGGGGAAAGGAATAGAACAGTCCCAGAAATCTCTAGCTCCCTGGGGAGCTTAGTGACAGCAAATTAGATAGAGGTGGGTCATATGGAACCAAACTTTATGTTCATCTAATCCCAAAGAATTTTAGGAAACCAATCCCCTCTCACATTCCTAAATTAACACTTATATTTCTATCATAGCTCTGGATGTATCTATTGCTAAGAGTGAAATTTCTGGCCTATTGTAAATAACGGTATCTTTTCATAAAACTGTGACATCATTATTTAAAAAGGAACCGATGAAATCTAAATACCACAGCAATTTTGAACCTGTCATCAGCCACTTAAAACTCACTCATGTATAAGCTCTTGATCAAAAAGAAATTTTATATCATTCCCTTGTCTCCTTGAACTTGAGTTTCCATTCCAATTCCCCCACAGAATCCTAACTAATCTAGAATATTTTTATGCATGAATCATGCTTTTATGATTTTATTGATCAACCTATTATTATACTTCTCTGCAACAAACACATGTATCAATTTAAAATGTGAAAGAATGTCCTGTGATCACAAGCTTTCTAAGTGATAAAAATTATATTCATTGAGCTATTATTATAATTATTACACAATTGATCAATATAACAAAATGTATTACACAGTTTGTGACAATTTTAAACTAAAAAATAAAGATTTATGAGAAGCATATCTTTTAATAACATGATATGGAGGGTTCTATCCAAATTGGTTCATGTCTCCATGAGTGAATATTACTTGTTGCCAGAATGAGACAAAGTTTCTTATTCACATAAATAAAATAAATAGAAGTTTTACTTATAGCTACATAACTTAATTCTGTGAACTCTGAGTTCACTTAGTTATCTATCATCAAAATTTTTAATGATCTACCAGATTACTTGATTAGATCCATTTTCAATTTTGTTAAAAGGAAACAATTAGAAACCATCTGACTGCAGAAGGATTTATTACTTGTTCGTTAGAGCCATTCACTTTCTCACCACCTACACCAATATTTTGAATCGCCCTTTGTTCAGAGCTTAGAGGTTACTAGCCTGATGCTATTGAGAATTAGACCTTTCTCTTGTAGAGTAGAAGGGTGTGTTCTCAGGTAGATCAGTTTAAGGAAAGAGTGCCTTTGGAACTGGAGCTTCTTAAAATTGACTTTCTTAAACCTATCATTGCATATGTACTCTTTGGACAGTGCGTTTGCGTATTGTAGTTTGCAGATCAAAAGGTTCTGGTGTTAGCCTGGTTAATGCTCCTAATGCTACCACCTCACTGAGCTCAAGCAAGGCACTTGCTCTTTCTGACCCTCAGCTTTCTCATCTGAAAGATGGAAATAATAATAACCCTTGGAGTTGTCTGGAGGCTTGAATAGGTAATGGGAGTAAAAATGTTTTGTAAAGTAAAATTCTACGTCAGTTTATATACTGTTGTTTTCATTGCTGTTTTTGGTGTCAATAATCCTAGTTGAAAAATTAAATCAAGAGTAGGGGTCATATATACATATATACACAAGTGATGCTAGTCCCTACAATAGAGACTGTGTTAATAAGTTCAAAACACTGCTTTCCTGAACTTTAAATGATAAACTAATGAATAGGTGCATGGCTAGTTCTAACACTGGCTAGGACTGGTTCTCAAAGTGCGGTCCCTGAACCAGCAGAATGAGCATCATCTGGGGAAGTGTTAGAGATGAAAATTCTCTGGCTCCATCCAGACCTATGGAATCAGAAACTCAGGTGGAGCCCAGCAACCTGTGTTTTAACAAGCCCTCCAGTTGACTCTGTTGCATGCCAAGATCTGAGAACATTGCTGTTTGGGATGTTTTGTTTTATGTGTGAGGGACCCTACTAAATAGTGAGTGGCATGAAAAAAGAACACAAGAGAAAGCATTTAAAGTGAATTACTTCTGAATCCACATGCCCCTGAATTTCCCCAGAGGTGGCAAGTGCTCCTTCTCTCATTTTGCTGGTGGTGCATATGCTGCCAGTAATTACAGTAGGTCTGGGTCAACAACAGGACCTTAGGGAAGGAGGCCCAGGGTCCACTCACTAGTTTTCAGAGTCTAACTTAAGCTCTCATAATACACAGGCTAGTTGTTGCTCTTCTTATGAGCAAGGGCAAGACGTCCGTTTTGTCTTCCCTTTTGTAAAAAGAGAAGTTGAATCAGAAGAAAAATGTCCACTGAGATTTCACGGGAGATTAAGCTGTGCCCATCTGGCTACAAAAAATTGGGTTTTGCCCTTTGTGATATAGTTTTCTGTTTCAGTGTTGTGCCAGTATAGCCTGCATAGCATGTGTACCCACTGTATCTTGTCCCTGCCTCACTCCAGGCTCCTAACGCTGACCGAGGAAGTCACCTCCGGTGCCCAGAACTCTCTAAGACGACCTCAGTCAAATGCAGTATAGGTCACCCTCAGTGGGGCAGGGGTGATCCCTGTCCATTATGGCTCATATAGGAGGAATGTCTGTAGCTGTTTTTCCAAATGGACATATAGCTCCTTTCTTCCACTACAACCTATTTAATGCATCTAGTAAATAAGTGGAAAGGGGTGGTTCAGAAATACTGAGTGTTCATGGGGTTTGGATGCTGTTTCCACAGGATGCTTATTTAGTACAAACAAAATAATAACAAGGTAAAATGACAGCAGCAATAAACCACAGTGTTCTCAAAGAATTGAGAAGCAAGCTTTTAGTCACTGCATCTTTGATAGGTTGACCTTAACACAGTCTTTTAAAAATATGGAGTATTTTTGGTTGAAAATATGTAAGAAACAAACACAAAATTAAATAATAGAATGTCAGGTATTTTATTTAATTTACTAGTTAGGTTTGGACTTTTCTTGATCATATTTAAAGAAAAGCAGGACCTGCTACAAAAGAACAGCCAAAATAACCTGGAGTGGAGAGTGAGGCAAAGATTAGGTATCTGCTGCATTTCTCTATGCTTGAAACATGGGTACACAATGAAGAATTAAAGTCACCAACCGTTTGATTTTCACACCTGATTTCTACATTTTAGAGGAAGTGACATTGAAAGAGAACTGAAAGATCATTTCCACAAATCAAGTATTCAGAATGAAATGTTCCTATTGTATGGCAAATGCCACAGGAACCCACTGAGGGTTAACACTAAGCCAATACCATTGAAAAAAATCTCATTACCAGGATGTGGCATAAAACTGAGCTGCTGTATGGTTGACTGAGTTGGAGACTCTGGAGATTTATATACCCCATGGCTCTGCAGAGTCTTCAATTGGGTCTAGCTCAGTGCTGCTATGGACACGCACAAAAACACAGCCATGCACATCAGCCACACACCTACCTGTCATCATTTTCATCACAGCAGACTAAGGCAGTGATATCCTCACACTATCTTATCACATTAAAGAAGAAGCTATACAAATGGACATCTTAATAACAAGATAAATATATTCTAGGTATGTTTTTGTTAAATATATTAATTATAAAATTAGTCATCTTTACTAACCAAATAAAAGCAGCTGCTGATATTAACATGATTATTCAAAAGCCTCAAATCTTATTAAAATACTACCCAAATTGGCCTTAAATTACAGTGTACAATATTTTTCAAAGTCAATGTTGAATATTTAATGGATAATAGAAACTGCATCACGCATCTTTCCAATTCACTTCCCGTGGTCTTTTTTTTTTTTTTTTTTTTTTTAAAAAAACCAACTTTGTGTCTATGGGGGGATGTAAATTGATAAAGGTTTTGCATCTGGCATAAGGCATTTCTTGTTTGTGTGACTGTGTTGAAAGTAACAATGGACTCTAGAGTAAACAAAATCTATAATAGGAGCATCCAACCTAACCTTTTCATAAACTCAGGATAGCTATTAATTGCTTGCGATCAGCTCTGAATTATAACACATGACAGAAGCAGTCTTGGAGAACTCCTGCATGTGTACCTTCATATGTGTCCCTTAAAGAGAGACTGTCTGAGTCCCTTCTCCAGTCCCTTTATATCTGATCTAGAATTTTACTTTTCTTCCAGGTTGAATAATGATATAACTATTTTTAAAAAACTGATGAGTTGCCCAGTTGCAGCCACAGCACTGCCACACACCTCCCCAAAACTGCTCTTTTCTCCAGCACAGGAACTTCTGACTAATTCTTCAATCAGTCATTCAACAATTATTTTCTGAATACCTACTATGGGCAGGGCACTGGGCTGGGAAGACAGTTGCTGTTATATTTATAAATTGAGGCCCTAACCCCCAGTACCTCAGAATGTGACTGTATTTGGATAGAGACCCTTTAGAGAGGTAATTAAGTTAAAATGGGATTGTTAGGGTGAACTGTAATTCAGTATAACTGATGTCCTTATAAGAGATTAGGACACATAGATAGAAGAACAACCACGTGAAGATACAGCAGGAAGGCAGCCATCTGCAAGCCAAGGAGAGAGGCCTCAGAAGAAATCAAACCAGCTGACACCTTGAACTTGGATTTCCAGCCTTCAGAACTGTGCGAAAATAAGTATCTGTTGTTTAAGCTACCCGGTCTGTGGTATTTTGTTATGGCAGCTCAAGCACACTAACACATCTGCCTTACAGACATGTAGGCTATGCACTTGGATGATTGTGGATAATCATTTGATAAAATATGACTGTGGAAGGCCCAAGTACACACCGATGTGTTCAAGAGTATTTCCAGTTCGGCAGCATTTGAAAGGCGAATAGGACATGTATATAACTTGACCACCAGCAACCCTGAGCCAAGAATGCTCCAAGTTTTGGGCCATTAATTTTCTCCTTCCAGTACAGCCTTGCTTCTGTTCTTTCAGGGACCTAACCAGGTCCCTCACCAGGTGGGAGGGACTGGCTAAGAGCTGGCTGAATTTCATGCCTTGTTATCTATTATCCACTTATTTATAAAAATATCAGCATGCGTGTAGTCCTTTATTTCCAAGTTTAATCCTATTTATTTTTTAATTTTTTAAGTTTAATTTTTATTATTAGCATATTCATCATTACAAATCATAATCTTTCCCCATGCCTTCCACCTGACCTATCACTCTCCGACCCCCCACCCACCCTCCCCATCATCTCTAGTATCCTTAGCTTTGTTCTCTTCTTCTGAAACGTATTATTGTGGTCTTTCCTTTCTTTCCTTCCTTCCTTCCTTCCTTCCTTCCTTCCTTCCTTCCTTCCTTCCTTCCTTCCTTCCTTCCTTCCTTCTTTCCTTCTTAGCACCCAGTTATGAGTGTAGCAACTAACGATAATTGCCTTGTGGTGGCTTTGGGTGGATTAACTGTTTTGAGTTTTAACACAAAAAGAGCTACTTTGGGTCCACAATTTTAAAAATTCTGATTTAAATTCAAAATTCAAGTGTACAGCTCAACTGCTTTTCTTCCCAATCGAGCTAGTTCCCAGATGTTGTCATTGTCCTCGCCTTGGCATTTTATGTCAGCTTCTGTGTGCCAGCGTACAGCAGTAGGAATAAGGAACAGGCATTACCAGCAGCAATGACTCCTGATCTGAAATGAGCACACGGATAATAAATAATCACCTCAATGGAGAAAAAGAGCGTATTCAGTAAATGTAATTTTTTTGTTTCTCTTTTACACTTCAGCATATCCACTTCTATCCCTAGATGCAGACAGAGAAAGTTAGTTTCAGGTGAGTGACGATTACAGATTAATAAGGAGTGAACAGGAAGCATACAAATAATCACAGCATATGTCCATAGGAAAAATGATTCGATTGAAAATGTTTACCTGCAAATTTTTAGGATCACGTCTGTTGTGCACAGTGGGTTATAAGCCACAGTCACTGTCCTGGCTCAATTATTTCTGCTCCTCCTTAGCACTTGCTTAGGTCACTACAGCATTCTGATTATCAGTTAATCCTCTGCAAATGTGCCAGCCTCATCAGCCCCGGTCTTACCAATGAGGAAACCGGGACACTCTGGGGCTAAAAGATTCTGAGTTTCTTTCTCCTTCTTCTTCTTCTTCTTCTTCTTTTTTTATTTATTTTTTTGGTGGCTGGCTGGTAAGTGGATCTGAACCCTTGACCTTGGTGTTATAACACCACTCTCTAACCAGGTGAGCTAACTAGTCAGCCCTCTGAGTTTCTGATATTTAATCTCTGGTTCTTTGATTTCCATTCTGTAAACATCATCAATATACCTCTCAGCAAATAAATCATTCCTAATCATTTCCTCAATAGATAGTTTCAAGGGAAAAGTAAGGAGGCCACTTGACTCTCTTCGTAGCCTCCACCTATACCATCCATCCACAGTTCCTATTTCTGTGGGTATTTCACTAACTCGGGCCCCATGATCCTAGAGTTGACATAGGAAGTGGCAGTAGGGTGGAAAATACAAGTGTGTGTGTGTGTGTGTGTGTGTGTGTGTGTGTGTGTGTGTGTGTGCACGTTGGGCTAAGGGAGGGTGATAGAGTTGGAGGCACTGAGTGTTAGTGTCTACCAGCAGGGGGATCAGCCCCACAAGGTCTTGTTTTGTTGTACATAATCTTGGTCCTTAAAAAGTACTTCAAAGTACTGCCTCCCCGCACCCTTTTCTATCCTGATTTTCCAAGAAGAGTGTCTCTTCTGTTCTGTGTGTATGTGTGTGTGTGTTGCTGTTTAGGATTCGTGGTGCATGCACTCAGAAGATGCCTATTTAGACAGTTGTAAACAAAGAGTCAGACAGATTTTCCTCCTGAAAGGATTTAATTGACCAGTTGTTTTGACTGTCTGTAGCTACTGAAAAAATGTGTAAGTGCCTGTTAGAGTGAGGTATTCAATGATAAATAAGACAGTCCACTGCACAGGGAGAACACAAGACTAGCTTAACTCTGATGTCAAAATCGACAATTACTCAAGGCAATTATTTATATGTTACTGATAGTCATCTTTCTATTAAGATAACTGAAGGAAATTTTGACCTGAATCCTGGTTCCTTAGGGGCAATAATTTTGGCAAAGGAAACCACAGGCCCACAGGAGTTTTAGTGTAATGAAAGTGAATGAATACTCAGGAAAATGGAAAGACTAAAACTCACACTGGGCCCTAAGAAAACGAATAAAAGAAATTGCCTTTTTTCCCCCTATTGATTCTCCAAATGCCCAGGAGTTCTCAGGATGCAAACATGGTGTTAGGAATTTGACATTTCCTGATGGTGATGGGTACAGTGTAAGCAAACTTTAAAGATAAAAAAATGCCCTTGAGAATCTCACAACCACAACCTCAATATGCTGGGAAAACATCCTTTTACGTCTGGTGTGTACACTTTATCTTAAACACACACACACAGACACAGACACACACACACATACACCTCTTGCATCAATGGATGGAACTAGAGTCCTTTTTAGTTTTTACTGCAGTGTTTTAGTAGGCCATTTAGTAAATTGTCTTTTTGATTAATCACATCTCTCCTCCTGGCTCCAATAATTCCATCCTTTAAGTATCTTTAGATCAGATGCCCATAAATCACGCACTGCCCCAAGCCAGTTATGAATCGCTCACAATTTCTATTAGCATACAGATTTAACAGCTGTCATTACTGGAGACTGCAGTAACTGAAAGACTTACAGCTGACCAAACATTAAAATGGGGCCATGGCCTTAGAATCCTATCTACTCACAACATTTAAAGTATCTAAAACTCTTAAACAAGGGATGTCAATGAACCAACAAACTTACGAAAAAAGGTGGAGTTCAGGTTTGTCTGAATGTTGCTGCAGACCCCTATAAAGGTGGGTTCCTGGTTACTATATCCGGTAGCTTTTTCTTAGCTCTCATCCTCTTGGGCTCCTCAGGAGCATTTGACATGGGTGACTCTTGCACAAACCCAGCTTCTCTCTTTGCCCCTTGTCTTTGCACCATTCTGGCTTCCCTTCTACACCCTACCTTCTCCATTATATCAGGTTTAGTCCTTCTTCCTTTTCCTTCAAGGCTAGACCATTCAATTTATTCATTCACTCATAATTAATTAATTCCACAGTTGTCAAGGGCCTGGCACTGGGGAATCAACAGTGACAACTTCCTGGCCACGTAGAGTTTACAAACTAGTGGGAAATACAAACATAAATATAGAGAGAGCATTTAGAGCATAACCTGACAAACAAACTGAAGATAGAAGATGCACAGGGTGCTCCGGGAGCTTACAGCTGAGGGGACCTAATCCAATTTGGGGGTACCAGAGAAGGCTTCCAGGAAGAACTGACATATAACTTGAGTCCCGAAGAAAGAGACAAATTCCTGTCAGGTAGAGGATGTGTGCAAAGGCATTGTTCAGACCTTGGATCTCTTTTTATATTATCGCTACATGAATGTGTTCACTTCCCAGTGTTTATGGGCCTAACTGTCCTGCTAGACCTGAGCTGTCCAATATGGCAGCCACGAGCTGCTGGCTTTTACGCCCTTGAAATGGGGCCAGTGTGACTGAGGAACTGAATTAGGAGTTTTATTCAATTTGATGAATTTAAATTTAAAAACAACACTCAATTTAGTTATTTGAAAACTGTTAAGTATGTTTTGATCAACTTGGGTATGAATCTACATTTTCAACCGTGACCTTGGTGAAATCTAAACACAGAGCAAGCATTTCCAACAAAAACTTGCATCTGAATTGGGATGCATTATAAATGTAAACTACATACCAGATTTGAAGACTTAATGCCTGAAAAAAGAATGTAAAATATCTCATTTTTTGATGGCAATTACATGTTGACATGATATTTTGAGTATTTATTGGGTTAAATAAAATACATTACTAGAATTAATTGGACATGTTTCTTTTTCCTTTTTAATGTGGTTACTAGAAAATTTAAATTTTTATTTGTGGCTCACATTATATTTCTATTGGATAGCACTGGGCTAGACTAAAACTCTTTGAAAGCAGGAACTGGGTCTTATCTTTTGCCGTGGCACTGTTTTATGTATAATAGGGGATCAATAAATATTTGTCAAATGAGTAAGGCATTCTACATGTGGACAAGTTCCAATCCACAAATATTTCATTCAGCATTCATTCCACAAACATTTTTTGAGAGCCTACCATGCCAGGTCCTGTTTTAGACCACAGAGGACATATCACTAAATAAGAAAAATTTCCTTCCCTCATGGAATTTCTTTCTAACTGGAGATGCCATAATGAATGAATCTGTATTACAAGTCAGTGTGAGGGGATAGAGGTGTGGGCTGGGAATGGGTTTGCTATTTTAGATAGGGTGGTCAGGGATGGCCTTTCCAAGGAGCAGAGACTTGAATGTGGTGAGAAGGGAGTCCCGTGGATGTCTGAGGGAAGAGCATTCCCGATAGAAGGGATCCCACCTACAAATGCACTGAGAGGGGAATGTGCTTGGTGTGTCCACATCAGAGCAAGGCCAGTGTGGCTACAGGGACACCTGTGAGGGAGAGTAGTAGGATGCAAGGAAAGCCAGGGACCTGATCACAAAGGCAAAAGGGGGCCAAGGCAAGGACTTGGGAGGCCAGGAGTCAGAAATGGCTGGATGGACCAACATTTCTGAAGAATCACTCTGGATTCCTTGTTGAGAATAGACTACAGGGCACAAAAGTGGAATCAGAGAGACTAGTTAGGAGGCATTAGCACTAGCCAACAGTAACTTCTTGAGCACGCAAAAGTATATGCAGCAGGAAAAGAAAATGGGACAAGTTTGGAATCCTACTGTGTATTTTAACACAAATTAAAAACAATTTTGGAAAAGTCATCTTTTAAAAAAGTCATTCTTCCTAGCCAAAAGCATTATAGCGAGCCCACAAGATGTTCATGCAGGACTGTCTCTGTGCACTCAGATCTCGTCATGGACTCAGCAGAGGAAGCCTCATAGGAAGTCTCTGAGCTATGCCAGAACATAAAATCCTTCAATAGGTATTTGTTGACTGTATACCAGATTTGGGAGAACCCTTGTGGGGTCCTTTACTCGAGATTTGCTCGAGAAACTGGAGAAGAAATAAGGAGGAATGAGATCTCCACAAGATTTTGGAAGACACCTGGAGACAGAGGAGTAGTAACTTGCTTAGTAGAGCCAAGGAAGCTGTGGCCTAAAGGCCTGAAGAAGGGGGAGGCTAGACTACTATCCCTCAAGACACCAGAAAGGCTCAGGTGTTGAAGGCACCAACTACCTTGCAAAATAGAAATGAGGCACAGCTGTTTGCAGATGACATGATCCTATATATCGAACAGCCTAAAAGCTCTACAAAAAAACTGTTGGAATTGATAAATGATTTCAGCACAGTAGCAGGATACAAAATCAACACACAAAAATCAGTAGCATTTCTTTTCTCCAATAGTGAACATGCAGAACGAGAAATCAAGAAAGCCTGCCCATTTACAATAGCCACCAAAAAAATAAAATACTTAGGAATTGAGTTAACCAAGGAGGTGAAAAATCTCTATAATGAGAACTACAAACCACTGTTGAGAGAAAGTAGAGAGGATACAAGAAGATGGAAAGATATCCCATGCTCTTGAATTGGAAGAATCAACATAGTGAAAATGTCCATACTACCCAAAGTGATATACAAATTCAATGCAATCCCCATCAAAATTCCAAAGACATTTTTCTCAGAAATGGAAAAAACTATCCAGACATTTATATGGAATAATAAAAGACCACGCATAGCCAAAGCAATGCTGAGCAAAAAAAATAAAGCTGGAGGCATAACACTACCTGACTTTAAGCTATACTACAAAGCTATAATAACCAAAACCGTATGGTACTGGCATAAAAACAGACACACTGATCAATGGAATAGAATAGAGAATCCAGAAATCAACCCACACACTTACTGCCATCTGATCTTTGACAAAGGCACCAAGCCTATTCACTGGGGAAGGGACTGCCTCTTCAGCAAATGGTGCTGGGATAACTGGATATCCATATGCAGGAGAATGAACCTAGATCCATACCTCACACCATATACTAAAATCAACTCAAAACGGATTAAGGATTTAAATATACACCCTGAAACAATCAAACTTCTTAAAGAAAACATAGGAGAAACACTTCAGGAAATAGGACTGGGCACAGACTTCATGAATACGACCCCAAAAGCACGGGCAACCAAAGGAAAAATAAACAAATGGGATTATATCAAACTAAAAAGCTTCTGCACAGCAAAAGAAACAATTAACAGAGTTAAAAGACAACCAACAGAGTGGGAGAAAATATTTGCAAAATATACATCTGACAAAGGATTAATATCCAGAATATATAAGGAACTCAAACAACTTTACAAGAAAAAAACAAGCAACCCAGTTAAAAAATGGGCAAAAGAGCTAAGCAGGCATTTCTCTAAGGAAGATATACAAATGGCCAACAGACATATGAAAAAATGCTCAACATCACTCAGCATCCGGGAAATGCAAATCAAAACCACACTGAGATACCATCTAACCCCAGTTAGGATGGCTAAAATCCAAAAGACTCTGAACGATAAATGCTGGCAAGGTTGTGGAGAAAAAGGAACTCTCATACATTGTTGGTGGGACTGCAAAATGGTGCAGCCTCTATGGAAAATGGTATGGAGGTTCCTCAAACAATTGCAGATAGATCTACCATACGACCCAGCTATCCCACTGTTGGGAATATACCCAGAGGAATGGAAATCATCAAGTCGAAGGTATACCTGTTCCCCAATGTTCATCGTAGCACTCTTTACAATAGCCAAGAGTTGGAACCAGCCCAAATGTCCACCTTCAGATGAGTGGATATGGAAAATGTGGTACATCTACACAATGGAATACTACTCAGCTATAAAAATGAATGAAATACTACCATTTGCAACAACATGGATGGACCTTGAGAGAATTATATTAAGTGAAACAAGTCAGGCACAGAAAGAGAAATACCACATGTTCTCACTTATTGGTGGGAGCTAAAAATTAATATATAATTCACACACACACACACACACACACACACACACACACACAAAAAAAAACAAAAACAAAAACGGGGGGGGAGAAGATATAACAACCACAATTACTTGAAGTTGATACGACAAGCAAACAGAAAGGACATTGTTGGGGGGGGGGGAGGGAGGAGGGAGGGAGGTTTTGGTGATGGGCAACAATAATCAGCCACAATGTATATTGACATAATAAAAAAAATAATAAATAAAATAAAATAAAATAAAATAAAATAAATGCCAGATAAAAAAAAATTTAAAAAAAAGAAATGAGGCACAGGCTGAAAACAGGGGAATTCACCAAAAACGTCTAAATGCAGTAGGCAGACTTTGAGACCTCTTCCCAACCAAGAAATCAAGGTGATAATCTTTCCTTCATTCTTGCAACAGTTTGGACTTGGGTAAATCAATCAGAGAGAAAAGGTGGTAAGTGTAAGATTAGAAATAGAGGATTTAAGTCAAAATTTTCACTGGCATGACCAGTGTGGCATTCCTCACAATACCCTTCCCCAAATCACAGGAGTCAGGTTTACACCCTCAACTATATATACATATATTTATTTTATTTTTTAAAAGACAGATTCTTACATTCAGAGAATCTTTTGATGAAAGAGGCTGCCTGTTGCCAGAACACCCGAGTTTGAGTCACCCCACTCTCAACCCCTCAAGCTCTTCTTCTGTAGAAGTTTTAGTCAGATTTCACTCTTCAATAAGAATAGATAACTGAAGATCTCCAGATACCCAGGAAAGTGTTCAACATGGAAGATCAAAACAAGAACAAGAACAACAAAAATAACTTAGAGGAACCAATAATACAGGGAATAAAACACTAATCATACCCTCCAACACCAAATCCCAAAGTCAGTATCCTCACAGACATAAGAGAACACAATACAAACTTGACACCATTAAAGACTGTATTTAAAAAGGTCGAAGAAAACACACACAGATCTCTTAGAAATTAAAAACAAACAGTACCAGCAGAAATGAAAACAGAATAGTTGAAAGATAGAGTTGAAGAAAGCTCCTAGTAAGTAGAATAAAAGACAAAGAGATGGATAGTAGGAAAGAGGAGACCAAATTTTTAGAGAATCAATCCAGATAGTTCAACAGCCAATAGACAGACATTTCAGAAAGTAAGAAGAGCAAAAATGGTGAGGAGGTAATCTGAAAATAAATAAATAAATAAATAACACAAGGGAATTCCCCAGGACTGAAGGACATAGATCTTCAAATTAAAATGGCTCAGTAAGTCCCAACAAAGTGCAAAAAAAAGAAGACATGAAGGCATATTATGATCATAATGCCACAGACAAAGAGAAGATAGGAACTTGCAGACAAAATTCAGCTCATATATAAAGCAAAAGGAATCAGAAAGGTATCACATTTATAACAACACTGGATGCTAGATAAGAGTGAAGCAATAGCATCAAATATTCTGAGGCAAAAGGATTTCTATACCTAGCCATACTAGCAATCTAGTATATGGTATATCATGTAGTATATAGTATAGCATATAGATACATATATACACACACATTTATATGAAAAAAAGTTATATATGTAACTTTTCTAAGGAAATTGCTAGGAATAGTACTTCATCAAAAGGAGGTTATAAGTCAAAAGGTCTAGGAGTCCCAGAAATAGGGGATTGACTCAGGATAGCAGTGGAGGGAAGTCCCAGGAAAACAGGTATGCAGCAGACCTAAGAAAGAGAAAGACCAAGATCTCTGGGAGAAATGTCTCCAGTAAAAAAATGGTGGAAAGATGGGTCACTTAATACATTTCAGTATGTGAAAAAGCTATATTGAGAGGCCATGGATATATGAAGAATTTGTGAAATGCACATAGAAAACCAGGCAAACGAAAAGAGAACATAATTATTAACTCCAGGAAAGGCAAGAATTATGTGAGAAAGTAATCACATGCAAAATACTACTTGGCTCAGCAGGAGTCAGAATATTGTAAATTCTGATTACTGATATAACCCAATGTTGCGATGTAACCATATTGAGAAGACAGGATGAGGAGGATTTGGGTGTGGGATGAGGATGTAAGAGGACTAATTTTTGACTTCTGTGCTAGTCAACAGATAATGTGCAACATAGACACGTCATGGGAAAAACAATAGATCTATGTTATTTAGAAAAAAACAAGGTGAATACAGAGGAAACAACTCTAAAAATTGAAAGTAGTTGTCCTTGAGAAGGTATTGAGGGTGGGTAAGGGTGTGGCAGAGAATTGCTACTTTTCATTACAATTTTTTAATGGTATTTGATTTTTAGGACTATGGACATACGTTACTTTGATATTTAAAAAATTAACTAAAAAAGATAAAATGTATTCTGAAGCTACAAAGTAATTTTTGTGTGCTATCCATGGCACTACAGAGCCAGTTTTGTTTGATAATTAAGGAGATGTATTAAAAGTCTCTTGGTATGCTGGTGACATGGTGTGTGGAGCATCCGCCACCAAAAAAGTTATCTCATTTTATCTTACAGAAAAAATGGCTCAGCTGAGGCAAAGGATTTGTTTCTCTGTAAGAAAACATGGGTTCCTCCACTGAACTCTACAGCTTATAATTTCCAGATTAGATCACTCCATCTTCTAAAATGTACACTGATTCTTTAATTTCATATAGGATTGGTAGAGGGGAGGAAGACAGCTCATATCACCAAATGTTTCTCCTTCATTTAATACATTTAGATGCAAAAGGAGTCACATTCAGCTGTAGGAGACACAATTAATAAAATGTACTAAATGTATCTGTGAGCTAAATGGAAGAGGAAAAAAATGTGGATCTGGAAAATCATTATTTTATCTTTGAATCTGAAAATGGATCAATAGACGTTTTATTATGCTTGTATTTTTTTAAATTTTAATTCATTTTTTTGCACTAAGCAAAGGCTGTATGAAATTGATAGCCTGAGATTTTAATACAAACATTCACAATACACCTCAGTAAGATTCTGTGTCCTGAGTTTCAGCCACGCGGCAAACATTAGTCTTATTACAGTACTCTCTGTATTTAAATTTTTATATTGACATGATTTTTATTATGTTTCTTTGTAATTTCAATCTCCCTCCATAAATATATTTAACATCACAGTACAAATGTCACAACTTTAGAAATGTTTTCTCTCAGCATTGTGAGACAGAAAGCTTTGCTGTATTTCTCTTATGAGAAATGTATGAGAGTACTTCAAAAAGTTCATGTTATCTTTCAATTCTATCTTTCCCAAAACTTTCTGAAGTACTCTCATATATCATGTCTTAGAAAAAAAACCAACAGAACCAAGGGCCACAGCCCCCTCTGCCCGGAAGCATGCAACAGAGCATGCCTAGGGTCCTAGGCAAAGAGCCAAAGACCCTTGAAATGACTGAAAATAAATTCTGAGCAACAATCTTAAGGAAACTCACTGAAATACAAGAAGACTCAGTTAGACAACATAATGAAACAAGAAAAAAAATCCAGGAAATGAAGAAGGAAATTTACAAAGAGATTAATGCCTTAAAAAAGAATGTAGCAGAACTCATGCAACTGAAAGATTCACACAATGAAATAAAAAACACAACCAAAAGCTCAAGTAGCAGGCTAGAACAAGCAGAAGAAAGAATTTCTGATCCTAAAGACTGTCTTTTCAAAATAATCCAGGCAGAAAAAAAAAAAAGGAAAAAGAATTATAAAAAATGAAGAAAATCTAAGAGAGCTAGCAGACAGTCTTAAGCTCATAAACATTAGAATTGTGGGTGTTCCAGAAGGGGAGTGAAAGGAAAAACCCCAGCCCTAGTGCAAAATAAGACACACCAGGAGACAGGGACTCAACCAAAGTATATTAGGCAGGCAAAATGAACAAGTGGGCTGCCCTCTTGAAAGTGGGAGCAGCAGCAGGGAGAGTTGGGGTGGGCCTTTTATACCCAGTTAAGCTGAGCTGGACTGTTCCTATTGGCTAAGAAGGAAGGGAAGGGAAGTGAGTGGGGTTTAAGCTGAGCTGGGACTTTCTCATAGGTGGGCAAATTTGCGCACAGGAAGGTGACATGGCAGCTAGGGGATTTTTCTGGGTGGGGGTTTTCCGGAAAACTTTCTCAGGCGCCATTTTGTGTATCTTGGTCTTTAATGCCATTTTACTTTTCTGGCAGAGGGTATATTAGCCAACAGGGAGGAGAATGGAAAAAGTATGGAAAACCTGTTTAATGAAATAATAATGAAAAACTTCCCTGGTATAGGGAGAGACACAGACCTTCGGATCCATGAGGCTCAAAGATCCCCAAACAATTCAACCCAAAATGGTCCTCTCCAAGACACATTGTAGTCAAACCAGCAAAGCTCAAAAACAAAGAATCTTAAAAGAAGCAAGAGAAAAGTGGCAAGTCCCCTATAACAGAGCCCCCATCAGACTAACAGCAGACTTCTCAACAGAAACTCTACAGGCCAGAAGAAAATGGGATGATATATTCAAAATACTAAATGAAAAACACAGCCAGCCAAGAATACTATATCTAGCAAGGCTATCCAGACAAACAAAAGCTGCGGGTGTTCACCATCACACAACCAGCCCTACAAGAAATCCTCAAACAAGTCCTGCATCTGGAATTTGAAAAATGGTAGTCACTACCACGAATACATGAGAAAGAACAAAACTCACTGGTAGAGCAAAAATACAAATGAAAAAGAGAAAGAAACTAAATCTTACCACCACAAAGAGCCATAGTGACAAAGTAATAATGCTCCTACTTTATTTCTGATTTTAGTAATTTCAGTCTTCTCTCTTTTTTCTGGTCAGTCTAGATAAAGGTTTGCAAATTGTGTTGATCTTTTTAAAGAATCAACTTTTGCCTTTGTTAATTTTTTCTATTATACTTTAATTCCTATTTCATGTATTTCTGTTGTCATCTTTGTTATTTCCTACTTATATTTGCTTTTGATTAACTTTAATCTACTTTTTCTGTTTTCTTAAGGTAGAAGTTTACATTACTGATTTGGGATTTTTCTTATTTTTAATATAGGTGTTTACAAGTACAAATTTTCCTCTAAGTGCTGCACGAGCTCTGCTTCCTATAAATTTTGATATGTTGTGTTTTGATCTTTATCTCAAAGTACTCTCTAATTTCCCTGTCATTTTTCTTTTTACCCATTGTTTATTTAGGAGAATGTTGTTTAATTCCACACATTTGTGAGTTTTCTACATTTCCTTCTGTTATTGTGGTCAGAGGACATTTTCTATGATCTTAGTGTTTTTTTAAAAATAAGGAAAAAAATTAAACAAGCAAACAAATGTTTGTGGAGAGATATCCAGCATCTTTCTATTCTATTTTTCCACAGACTTTTTGAAGTGACCTTGTGTTTATATTGTTTTATTGATTTTTTAAATGCAATTTATGTAGCTAAACTTAGATATTTAATTTCTGTTCCTGACTTCTTTTTATTAAGTTGACTTGTTGATTTGCTTAGAAATCAATTTGCCTTTGAAAAGTGTATTCATCTTCTGTTGAAATTAATTTGATATCTGCATGATTTTGAAAGACTTTGGAGAGCTATTTCAAATAATTGTAGAGATTATAAAATGAAATATGTAAATTTCAATAAGTTTTACATCTCCAGTTTTTGTGAAAGTCAGAAGCCCTACTTTCTACAGAGTATTTTGTCATTCATCTGTTATTCAGTTTATGTATTTGTTATTTGAACAAATACATGTGCATATCCTTGTTATATTTTTTAAAAAAGAAAAAGAAAACATAACAGGGAAGAAAAATCTAACAAAGCCTTGTTAACCCTGCCACCAAGGCATTTCGTGACACCTCTTTATTTTACTAAGAACATTTATTTCTCAACTTTGTGTCTTCTAAGTTATTAGATGTCTCATCACCCCTTTCTTATTTACTTTTATTCCCCCTTTCCCCCATGGATAAATCTCTGTTTGTCTTGTCTTTTTTTTCCTGATTCTTTTATGGAAAAATGTCACTTAAATCAAATCACACTTAGGTAGAGTACTGTAATACCTACAGGAATATTTGATGT
Source organism: Cynocephalus volans (assembly GCF_027409185.1). Lineage (NCBI taxonomy): Eukaryota > Metazoa > Chordata > Mammalia > Dermoptera > Cynocephalidae > Cynocephalus > Cynocephalus volans. The sequence continues at coordinate 64,160,366 of NC_084461.1, read as the reverse complement.
TAGCTGGCCTTAAAAGAAAAATGAAACGCTAATGCATCATCTTTAACTATGTTAGTTCTTCCACCTAAACTGATCAAACGTTCCTATATTAGGAAATGCAATAAATAATTATGATGAAGTCTGGCCAGCGTGTGTTGTTGCTTTAGCTTTTATCTCTTGATTACAGCCCCTGCAGGATGAGCAGTGTGAAATAACTCACCTGTATCACCTTTCATTATAAATCAGGTAAGCACAGGCTGCCCTTTTGATTGGCTATAATATATTGCATAAAGGAAACCTCAATTTCCCAGTAAAGTCTCCACAGAGGGGAAGGGGAAAAATGAGTAAATCAATAACCTCTTCACCAACATGAAACTATGATTTATAATGCTCTTACAGAGTGCCAGGATGCTTCTTTTTTAGGATGGTGGCAGTGACTCTGCAGGCGACCAATAGAAACAGGTCTGAAATCAGGTTGCTATTTGCTGTTCAAACCTCTTCTCCACTGAAGAAGCAGAACAACATATCAGAATAAAATTTCATCTTTTTGGATCCTTCCAATTTGGAAGTCATAGTACCAAAGACGTAAGGCATTTGACTCTTACTGAGTTAAAAACTCCAAAATACTTTTCCTCTGAGAATTTGCTAGATCTTTTGATTAAGAAAATTGCAGGCAAACCTTGAATATGTTATACTGAGTTTGATAAAATGGGCATGTTATTTGGAATTGTGCTCTAGAATTCCAGTCATAACTTTCTTCAGAAACAGTGATTGTATTGCTCAGCATGAATTTTTGATGCATGCATTTAATTTTGTTGGAGCAAAAAGGGCAGATATTACATTGTTGTGGCTAGGCAGTTTTAGCAACATAATGTAGGTGCTTCTAAATTACCAGTTCCTTTAAATTTAAATATTTACTGAAAAACATGTTGCAGTCATATAAATCAAACTGATATGCCCATGTATATCCTGGCTTATTACAATTCATGACACTTTAAGAAAATAAAACAGCATTTGTTTAAAATAATTATATGTACAGAAGTCTCCCTAATACAGCTTGTCCTTCCATGCTGTGAATTAATGCAGTTTCATTTTTGTGACATAAAAAATATTTTGATAACAAAATTCCCAAGACCAGAAGAAACAGAACCAGTCATGAGCTGCAGCAGTGCTGATACATTAACATCTGCCTTTTAAAAAAACTGACAAATAATAATTACATACATTACATATTTCTGGGGTACAATGTGATATTTCGATATATGTTTACATTGTGGAATGATTAAATCAAGCTAATTAACAAATCCATCACCTCACATACTTACCGAAGGGTACAAAAGTTCAGTTAGACAGGAGGAGTAAGCTTTAGCGATCTATTGCACAGAATAGTGACTGTAACATCTGTGTCTTTGAAGGTCAGAAGAAAAACAGCTGAACTGATGGGATGTTTTGGAACCTTGGAAATGACTATGGCTATACTGTTTTCTTAGGTGCTAATTAATCCTGCCGATTCCTGCACTGGGCAGAGAAATTTCATTCACAGAGCTCCTAATCCATTCCTCAGCCTTTATAAATTACTCACCATAGTACCTCAGAATGTTACGTTAGAATTAAGGAAACAGTAAACATTTCTAGTCAATGTGTGTCAAGGACTGAGGCATGGTGAACCCAAGGGTGCAGGGGTGTAAGCGAAGACGGCCTCGGATTCTTAGCCCAGGACTCACCGTGCTCCTTTATTGTGCTCTTTACATATCTTATGCTCAGACAATATTGCACAGATGAATATCAAAACAAACTCCAACGAAACTCTTGACATTTTGTTTTCTTTTTCAACCTCAGGTGCAGAGGGCTGAATTAATTACCCTCCACACTACCACACTGTCAACAGCATCGTGCACATAACGTGCATCGTTATTTGTCCTTTTTATGGACATTCCCCACTCTCATTCCCTTCCACCACCCCCATAGCCAGTGTGTTTTAACTACGGATTTGAATGTGAATAAATTCTTGTAAAATAAGTAGTCTTTTCATTTACATAGCAGCAACATGATACAGTCCTCACTTTTTTTTTTTAACTCTTTTCACTCAGCACTATTTTTATGATCTGTGATGTTGCCATGACTGCTTCTAATTGATGCAAAATATTCCACCACCTTTTGCATACGTATTCCCCTAGTGATGGGCAGACTTCTCCAACTATCTCCTTTCACAAACACTGCTGTGAACATCCTTACACGTGGTCCCTTATGGATTTCATATGAATTTCTCTGGGTATATACTAGCAATGCAGTATGTTAGGTAAGCGTGTATATATTTATATATTTTGACAAGCATAATCATACCGTTCTTCAAAATGGCAGCATGTACTCCCCCGTGTGATTTAGAGGAATCACAGTTCAAGCTCCCCCTCAACCTCCTCATTCCACCTGTTGTTCTTAGTTCTCAACCATCAAGGCCCAGCCTTAGCGTGACTTTGAGGTAAAGGGAGGGCTTGGGCTCCTGCCATCTGGCCCGCATAGGATAAGGGCACTGTCCACATCTATCCTCTCTTGCTGATCTGCTGGGTACCTTCTTGCCTCTCTAAAAAGGAAAAGTAGGGGCTAACTACACATTAGCTTTGGAACTGGGATGCTCAGAACTGACAACGAAGGGACTTACATGCAGGTGAGTGTGAAGGGGGAAAGAATCTTAAAGGAGTAAGGCTCAGCTGACATGGCTCCTGGTAACAAATCCTCCCCAAGACTTGCCCCAAGTCCAAATGGAAACAGAAGGGCCAAGAGCTTGGGCTGACTGTCTGGAACGAGCAGTTGGTCTTTGCCTATTTCACTACCTTCCTGCTGATTTCTAAGCATCCAGCCTGAGGAAAGGAACTTAAGATCTGGGAGCAAACCCTGTCCGTCTGTCCAGAGATCCACAGGCTCTGAAGCAACAAACACACTGCGAAGTTGGATGTTGTGGGGAGAGCTTTCAATGGCCGTGTCGTCTTCTCTCACTAGGATGAGGGGCCTCAGCCTGGCAGACATAGAGTGTGGGGATGGGGAGGGAGGTGGCAGGCCGATTCTATTTCCAACCACAGTTTATGCAAATGTTGGTTCTAGAAATTTCCCTGCTCTCTTGGCTAGGCCATTTGGAGTACCCATCCTGGGGGAAGAGGAGGGGGAAGGGTGTTGCCCTGAACTTGAAGAGTCTTTGACACAAAGCTGGGCATTTGCCAGAGTATGTACAAGCAGCTTCCTGGGTGTCAGCCCAGTAGAATGGGAAACAGTATAGTGAACCCTCTGAGAGTGTGATGTCTGGAAGCATGCTGCATGGTCCTGAGTCCCAGCTCCTCCCTTTACTAGCTGTGTGACTTCAGGCAAGTCACTTAACTTCTCTGGGCCTCAGTTCCTTAGCTGGAAAATGTAAATAATATTAGTACCTACTTCATGGGAAAGTCATAAGAATTAAAGAATTATTGTATCTTTACTTAGAATGGTGTATGGCACATAAGAAATGCTCAATAAATGTTAGTAGAGAAAGCTACTGACACCAAATATTTTTTCAAGGGATGAGTGGCTGTTACCTCTCCCTCACTCTCATCTCTCAGTTCTTTTCTTTCCCCTTGGGAGACTGACTTTGATCTCAAAAATAAAACCATGGAAGTCTGAAGGGCAGATTTATGGTTTCCTTGCCTTCATTTTCTAGATGCTCAGTTCTGGATTTTTCTGTCTTTTCCACTCTCCTGCCACCCTTACCTGGAGTACAGCTCTCCCCACCATGTGCAACAGTCAGATTTCTGATTTTCCAAAGCCTCTCTGCTGTGACGTTCCTCTGCTGTGAGCTATAGAAAAATTCTCAGGTCACCACAGACCACCTTCTGCACTGTCACTTTTCAACCACTACCATGTTGACAGGCTTTTCTTTGACAGATGCCCAGGTGGATCTGATTTGGCTGGAGTTGATTCTTAATAGCAGGGACATTTTCCCTGACAGTGCAGTACCTAATAAATGCCTGACACGGTAAATAAATGCACAGTCTGGATCCCTTGGGCAGCCTGCAAAGGCCACTGGTAGAATGCTTTAGCACTAAGTGTTAGTCATAGGCTAGAAAAAAAGGAGAGAGGGAGAGAGGAAGACAGGGAGAAAGAGAGACAGAGACAGAGACAGAGAGCCCCCAGAAGCTTGAGAACCCCTTTCAATTACAATAATCTAGCAGTAGCTTAGTGGCAACAAAACCTCAGGCAGTGGAGACCTACCTATAATTCTGCTAGTCTACCTAATAGCTCCTATGGAGATCTGAGCCAAGTGAAATATGATGGAACAAAGTGAGTTCCTCCCCTTTCAGTCCCCTCAGCCGCAGCCACCACCAGGGTTGGAACCCTTTCCTAAAAATGCTGATGCACAAAGGCAAAAGTAACCTCACAACACGAGCTTATTCAGTACTACTACTTAGAACTGGGAACAGTGGTCTTGACCACGCGTGTGGAGGGGTCTCACACCCTGAGCAGGTCATTTATTACAGGGCTCTGTGACTCAGTTCAGCAAAGCACTTTTTGTGGGCCAGTCTGAGAGAGGCATTGTGTTCAGTGCCACGTAGGTTATGAAGATGACTAAGGCTTCATCCCTGGCCTTACAGAATCTAAAAATTGCTTACAATACTAAAGAAACCTACATTTATTTTTTATTGAAATTATGGAGAAAATTCTCTAAGGCAGAGGTGTGCATCGGGCACAAGAAGGGGTGGGGGACCCCTCGGCAAGGCCCCATGTTAATAGTTCCTCCTGCTTAGTCCCTCTGGTACCACCTTGGAGTCAGGAAGGGGAACCTGCCCCTCCCACAGCCTGTCTTTCCTTCTTCTTCTCTCGTGGTCCTCCACCCTCTGTCCACTGCAAGACGGAAACTGTACAGCTGGCCTGGAGCATCCTTGAGCACAAACGGCACCTGGCAGAGGGAAGACGGTCCTGAGAGGAGCTGCCCTGCAGCTTGTTTTTGATGCTTGCTTCTGCCTGGCAGCCCCTGTGCAGAACAGGTTGTAACATAATTTGACATTTATCTGCTTCATGAGATAACTCTTCTGAAAATTGTCTTAAACCACCAAGGGTAATTCTCATGAAAGGTGTCATCACCTGCCAATCAGACGTTTTGCAACCCACTGCCGCTTCCAGAAGGTTCCTGAGGTCCTCTCTTCTCCTTCAGCAGGCCATTGCCCAGGCCCCGCCCCTTCTAGAATCTCTGGCTTGTGTCCAGCCCCTGATCGAAACTAAGCTCTTGGGCCAGCCTGTGGCTCACTTGGGAGAGTGCAGTGCTGATAACACCAAGGCCATGGGTTCATATCCCATATAGGGATGGCCGGTTAGCTTACTGGGTGAGCATGGTGCTGACAACACCAAGCCAAGGGTTAAGATCCCCTTACCGGTCATCTTTAAAAAACCAAAACAAACAAACAAAAAAACCCAAACTAAGCTCTTGTTCTCTCTGGTCACTGGGAGAAAAGGGTAAAGGTCACCCTTTTATCTTAGGGCCCAGCTCAACTCCATTAGGTTTAGGGGCACAACTGTTTCCCAGGTGCCCTATGGTCAGTGGCCATGGGAGTCCCACCTGCATTTATTCTAATTCTGAAATTTCCCCCGACTCAAGCTCCCAGAGAGACACCATTTCTCTCCATTAACACAGGCTGATCACCCATCTCCTCCCCTCCAGGCCAGCACAGCTCACCTTGTCTTAAACCCAGCTGCTTCTGAGCCAAATCTGTCATCTAGCAAACAAATGTGTTCCGTTTGGCTCATACGGAGTTTTGAAAACTTTTTGAATTAGTTGCCAACACTCAAACATTGGAGGATTAAAGCAGAGCTGCTTTAGAAACAGTGCAGCAGTTTCTCATCAAGTTAAACACACACTAACCAAACTACCCAGCAATACCACTGCTAGGTATTTACCCAAGAGAAAAATCCTTGTTCACAAAATGACTTGTACTGGAATGTTCATAGCAACCTTATTCATAACAGCCAAATCTGTAAACAACCAAAAAGGTCCATCACCTGGTGAACGCATCAGCAAACTGATGATGACGCCTGGAATACTACTCAGCAATAGAAAGGAACGAACTACTGGAACACCCAACCACCTGGATGAGTCTCAAAAGCATTAGGCCAAGTCAGGAAGGCCAGACATAAAAATGGCATACTGTACGATTCCATTTATATGAAATTTTAGAAAAGATAGGAAGCAGATCATTGCTTACCAGGGGCCAGTGATGGTATGGGAGAATTGACTGCAAAGGGGCATGGGGAAATTTGTTGGTGACAGAACTATTCCATATCTTGATTGGGATGGTAGTTATACAATTGCATACATTTCTCAAAGCTCGTCACTTAAAATTGGTGAATTTTATTGTATGTTGTGTTGATTTCCCATTGCTCTGTAACAAATTACTGCATACTTAGTGGCTTAAAATAACACAAATTTATTATCTTATAGTTCTGGGGGTCAGAAGTCCAAAATGGGTCTCATTGCACTAAAATCAAAGTGTTGATAGGACCGTGTTCCTTATGCAGACTTTCAGAAAGAATATGTTTGTTTCCTTGCCTTTTCCAGCTTCTTGAAGTTAAAGCCAGCAACATCAAGCTGAGTCTTTCCTTCTTCCCATTCCCATTCTCTCTTCCCATTCCCTCTTCCACTTTTAAAGACTCTTGTGATTAGATGGGGCACTCTGAATAATCCACTATGATCTCCCTATTTTAAAGCCAGCTGATTAGCAACCTTAATTTCACCTGCAACCTTAATTCTCCCTTGCCACGTAACCTAACAAATTCACAGGTTCCAGGGATTAGGATGTGGACATCTTTGGGAAGCCATTGTTCTACCTCACACTTACGTAAAGTACATCTCCATAAGGATTAATAAAAGATGGGGAGATTAAAAATTGAAGAGACTTCATATAAATATCCAGAATTCTGCCTTCTCCTGGGCAATCAGATCTGGCCACATCAATTTTCATTACCTGTGTGGTAGGAATCTGTTGCAGTTTAGCTGCCAACCCTTTAGAGAGGGTGTGGGCTCTCCTGTTTGCTTCAGTTCCCTTTTCTGCCAGCTTCACTTATGTATGTCACCTGCTTGGTCCTTAAAATATTTAAGTTGGCCATCTCAGTCTTAAACTGCTTAGCCACATGAAACCAAGGCTCCTCTGCCTCTTTACAACTCCTCTTCGCTCTGGCTCACTACTGCCCAGCCCTCCACCTACCCCATCAGGCTGATGTGCACCCTACATCTAACTAGTAACACCATTTGCATGTTGAAGAGCGCAGTAGAGTTCAAAGTGGCCCCAGTGAGGCTGAGCTCCCAAATCCACCACAGTAGTTGAGGAAGGGGTGCTTTGAACCTATAGGCTGAAATGGGGAGGATGACAAGCAAGGTTTTGACTCGGACTTTTTGTTGTTGCTGCAGACAGATGTTTCTCTATACACACCTTAGCATAGAAGCAACTCTGGTTTCCAGCATGGAGCCAGGCACAGAGCAGATGCCTAAAACATGTTTGCCAAACCCGAAGGGGCAGTGTTACACCCTCAACAAAAGCTCAATTCTGGTTTGTTTAGTGGTAATGATGGCAAAGTCCTAGAATCCACTTCTCATAGAACAATTTAGATAGCGAAAATATATTGTTTCCTCAACTGATTTCCAACCCTCGTCAGTCATCTCATTAAGATATGCTACTAATCACTGAGACAACTGGGCAAGGAATATACTCATGGCTTAAATAGCTCACCTCTGCTACTACCACTAGATCATACAAGAGCATTTTCTTGTTCAATTAAGATCTACAGAAACCATCCCACTCCGCTCTAACACACACCATTTCCTTTAGCCATATTTCGTCTCCTTTGATTTTGAGATATTTTGAGCCTGACCACTGGCATCTTCCCACCACACAGTTCTCAGACTATTGTTTTCCAGCCTCTTTGCAGGTGTTTTGTCCAAGCCCCAACTGGCTCCTTTTGTCTTGTACACTCCACAGTGTGGCTGGCAGCACAGCTGAAGAGCTCCTTAAGGGGTGAGTGTGGGAATGAGTAAAAACTGAGTAATGCAATTCATCTGTCCTCAAGTGGAAACATGCTCCAATGTCACATAAAAGATGAAGTACTTCCTAAAGAAGCACCTTCTAAACTTGAGAAGGATGCCTTTAGGAATTACTTAGTTGTATAATTAGATCCCCCCATCATGCTTTCAATCTCAAACTCTGTCCTATTTAACAATCCACTCAGCCAAGGCTCTCTTCTAGGTGGTTAATGGTGCATCTCAGGGAATCAGTTTCATAGTCATCCTCAGTGTGGTTCAGTTGTGCTGAATGGCCTCATTTGCCAAGATGCCATAGCCTGAGTCTCCTTAGATTTCACTGAGATTCTCTAAAAGCAACTGAGGGCAAACCTAAACTTGATTCTAATAGAGAGACAGCTACATAAAATATAAATACTAAATCAGCCCATAAGAAAACAAGGAACTGCTAGGTCATTGTGTAAAAAATGAAGTAGGTTTAATCCTTACAAATGAAAGAATAGTGTGCTTTTAAATAACAGGTGGAGCTGGCTGGTTAGCTCAGTTGGTTACAGCATGGTATTATAACACCAAGGTCAAGGGTTCAGATCCCTGTACGAGCCAGCCACTAAAACAAACAAACAAACAGATGAGTGGGTCTACAACCCTTCACCCTAACAATATGGGCAAATTAAGGGAGTATTCCTTCTGGGGACACCACTATGCATATGGAAGAAAAACGATACCCAGGTTTTATAACTTGTGCCCTAAGATATGAGGGAAACATATTCTACCTTTCCACAATACTGTATCTCTTGCCCTCTAAGTCAGTTCAATATTAATCATGGGGTGGGGAATGATTGTGATGCTCAAACAAGGAACATTTTAGAAATTGATGACTATTTTTATGTTTCTCCAGGTGAAAGTTAATTTAGAAGCATAGCAGTTAGTTACCAAGACTTGGTAATGGTGCTAATTGTAAGCCTTGGATAAAAGATCTAATTAGGTTAATGATGAATTCAGCCCAGCAAGGATATTTTCAGAATAGTTCTTTTCAAAGAAACACATATGCATTTTGTCTAGCTCAGAATATACAAATGTGCAGAGAGAGAAGATGGGGAGTTCTTATAGACCTTATTTCAGACAGAAAAAGGTCAGTGTTTTAAGTTAGGTTTGTAGTAGGTACCTGAAAATAAAAACATTAGAAAAAACTAAAAACCCCCAATGGCTTCAAAGGGTGGGAGTGCTTGTAATAGGCAGAGGGCCCTTTGTTTGCTAAGATCACAATGAATGGCTTTGTGGACTGAATTATGTCCCCCAAATTCCTGGTTTGAAGCCCTAACCTCCAAGTGTCCTTATGTGGAGATAAGGTCTCTAGGAGGTAATTAAGGTTAAATGAAGTCATTGGGTGGGGCCCTAATTTGACAGGACTCTGGCCTTATGAGAAGAGCAAGAGAGAGGGAGAGATGGCCCCCACCCTGCCATGCGAGGACAGAGCAAGCAGGCAGCTACCTGCAAACCGGGAAGAGAGCCATCACCAGAAACCAAATTGGCTGGCACCTTGGTCTTGGACTTCCCAGCCTCCAGAACTGTAAGAAATAAATTTCTGTTGTTTAAGACATCCAGTCTATGGTATTTTATTATGGCAGCCTGAACTGACTGATACAGGTGAGGTGTGAAAGTTTGGAGTGAGAAGGTGGACAGAGCTTAATTTCTATGCATCATAAAGGAGAGGGTCGTGGGCCAGGCAGATTCTTAGAGGAAGGGGAGTGGAGCCAGTGAAGTCACATGCTATATGGGGAGGGGAGAGAGAAGAAATACTGTCATCTTTGAGGAAAACACAAATGTCAAATGAGGATTTACCAAATGTGGGTTATAAAATGTGTGATGTAACAATCTCTTCTGTCTCTCATGAAATCTTCACTAAGATGATTTTTAAATAACAAAGAATTCTGCATGCAATTGGTTTTACTTATGGCAAATGATGGAGGCTTAGGTCTTGGAATACTTGGCAAGAGGCTGTGGCGACATCACCTGGGCAGATAATGGTACAGATGCCCTCTGGGCCACACAGGCACACATTTACATTTATATCAGAGAGACACTTAAAATGGCTCCAGACAACCCTCTGCTGATCTTTGGGAAAGTGTCTTCACTTTGTCACATCTAGAGAACATTTGAAAGAAATGGGGTCAGAAGACTGCTTCTAATTTTTAATCTTCCATTATCTGTGTCACTTTGGGAAATGACAGACTTTCTATGCAATGGGTTCTCCATTGAAAAAATGGGAATAACAATTACTGTTGCTTTTTATCCCAAGATTATTAGAATAAATAAGATGATGTACCTAAAAATTCCTTTTAAAAAGATACTACTCATTTGTTTTCTACTTTATATTTTGAATTAACTATAGACTCAGAAAATTAAAAGACAGTACAGAGAGATCTCATGTACTGTCCCAGTCTTCCTTAATGGTGAATTGTACATAACTACAGAATAATATCAAAAGCAGAAAACTGACATTGATGCAATGTTTGTATAGAGCTCAATGTCATTTTATCCCATGTGTAGATTCATGTAACCACCTCGGAAATCAAGATACCAAACTATTCTGTCAACACAAAGAACTCCCTTTATGGTCACACCTGCTCCCCTCTTTCTGACCACCCATAACTCCTGCCAATGATGAATTTGTTCTCCATACCTATATTTGTCATTTCTAGAATGTTATGCAAATATGCCTTTTGAAGTTGGCTTTTTCACTCAGCAAAATGCCCTTGAGGCCCACACAGCTGTTGAATCAATCATTTGTTACTTTTTATTACTGAGTAGCATCCGATGGTATTGTAGGGCATTCAGTTGTCTCCAGTTTGGGGTTATTACAAATAAAGTTGTTATGGACAATCATGTACAAGTTTTTGTGTAGACATAAGTTTTCATTTCTGTGGGATAAATACCCAAGAGTATTACTGCTAGTTTACATGTTAGGCCAAATCACTTTCCAGACAGGCCACACTATTTTTCATTTCTACCAGGAATGCATGAGAGATGTAGTTTCTCAGCATCCTCACAAGCATTTGGTATTGCCATTAACTTTTTTAAACTAATTTTTTTATACTATAAAATGCATTCACTATTTGTTCTCAAGCTAACATTAACATCAACAGCTCTTGGAGTTGGCACCTATATCTACAGTAAATGAAACCAACTTTTCTGGTTATACATATAGATGCCTACTCTCTCCAGGATTCATGAGGGATCTAGTCTGCTGGTCAGGCTGGGATTCACAATTGCTTTTGGAAGACCCAGGTGTCTAGCCAACAGTGATCTGAGGGCCAGGGAAGTCTGATCCACTCTGAAATGCTGCAGAGGGTTCATGCTGGCTAGGGCTCTTGAGAGCCTCGTACCTGCATTCTCTGAAAGCAACATACAAAGGGCATGCTAGCCCAAACTCTACCCCCCTTCAAGCGAGCCCAGATTTTCCTTTTAACACACTAAGCACCTCATCTGAAGGTGACTTGTCAGTAATGTCATGCTTAAGCAGTTATGATTTACTAACAGCAGGTGATGCCCCTAAAGATTACATCTTGCAAAGAAAACGATTCCTTCCCCATGCCTTTTGAAGAAAAATCAAACCAACATAAAAGCTCCTTGGTGCACTGGAAACTAAAGTTGTATAATTTGGGCTGTCTTCTTAAACTCTAAGTGTTTTCTTTGGGTCTGAGTGCTGATATTTTGAGTGTGCTGATGGGCCATGTCAGCCATCTAAGGAAGGATTCCCTTGCTGGTTTCTGATCCTCTTTCTCCAGCCTTCCTAACTATTCTTTGAACTACTCATAGTCTTCCAATAAATTCCTATTCTGGTTAAGTTAGCCAGACTTGCTTGCTGTTACCTGAATCCAAAAACTAATACAGAAGGACTATGCTTAAATATTTGAATATGAAATGTAGGAACATTCCTAAAAGATTTTTCAGAGAAAAAATGAAACGGTGTAGCAGAGATGGCTAGCTGCTTCCCAATATCCACTCTGCCTGGTTTGTCTTCTCTTGCTGCTTGAAATGAAAGACTACTACACATTTCCAGGACTCTCTTGTAGCTAGGTATGGTCATATGCTGAAGCTCTGGCCAATATTTAAGTGGATTTGTGTGGAACTTCCAGGAAGATTTTTTCTAGGAGCACAGACATACCCTTATACATCTGTCCTACTGTGTGCTTCCTAGAATGTGGACCTACTCATTGGAATGTGTTCAGTTCTCATAAGAATAGTGGAACAGTGATATAGAAGGAACTGGGGCCTTTGGTGACGGCGGTGGAGCTACCACAACAGTCCTGGACAACCTCCATCCAGACTTCTTTTATGTGATGTAAAGCAGACTTGTATCTTGTTTATGCCTCTGTTAATTTTTTTCTTTATATCCAGTCAATCCTAATTTTAACTAATACAGATGATGAAGCCATGGAATGTGGGAATCTAGGAAGAATCGGTGGTGTCCTAGGATTCAGAAGATAGCGTTAGTTGATTTCCAGCTTCTATGCTCACATTCACTTCAAACTTATGGTAGCTACTAGACCTATCCCTAGATGTTGTTACTTAACACACCGATACATTTTTGGTAACTATTATGAAACAATTGGTTTTATTTATAATTTTATTTATTTCACTTTCTGCATTTAAAAATATTATTCTGGAAAGAGGTCTGTAGGCTTCACCTGACTACCTGAGTGATGGACAGTGCCATAGTCACAAACCCCTGCTCTACAGTGTCACCTGGCAGTGATATCAGCACAGGAGCATACAGTTCTTCACATCAGCACAGAAGCAGGAACTTGCCATATTTTTAAGCTCATTTTCCCATGATCTTAAAATGCCTGGGACACATAAGCCTCTCCACAAGTGACTGATTCCCCTTCCCTTTCTGGTGAGCTTGAATGGAAGAGTTAAGACCTCAACTCCATGATAACTGGCTTACCTCTCAACACAAGTGGCAGCTCCTCTGAGTTCACTATACAAACCTCAAAGGTCAGAGTGAGAATGGAAAAGCGTTTCCCAGAACTGTGCAGAATTCTCAATCCCTCAAGAAAGCAAACATGTCTCTCGGGTCTGCAGGGGACCATCTGCACCCCAGCAGATAGACATGTCCTTGCCACTGGCGTTTTCTTACCGCTGTTAAATAAAGAGGTGATGCATTGAGGATGAGGAAACAGACAGGAGGGCTGGAGTGGGACGGCTGGCCTGTGGCTATGTTTCACATGCAAGACTTCCAGAACACTTGCTTCTGGGCAGCATCAACAACGAAACAGGCCCACTAAAAGAAATGGCCATATACTTAGACCAGGATAATGCATTTTTTATCTCACCTCCATTTCTTAAGCCCTTAAAGGGCTTATCATCATTGTTTATTTAGCTGATGTATCTTATCACCATATGGGGAAAAGTGAACTACAGAGTGAAGAAATTCTGAGGCCAAGGGCCATTTTGTTGAGATGATAGATAGAATTGACCCTAAAACGAACAATTTAAGAATTCATACTGGTATACATGGATGTACCAAATCGATCTCACTTGTAATGTCTTATTCTGACCCTTGAGCATAAAATCTTCAGGGCTGTAATACTCAGTGAAACACAGCAAAGCTGGGAGGGCAGGCAGGGCTCAGGGCCACCTGGCACGCATGTGTCCTGGCTGGGCTGCTGAGTGGGACCTGGCTACCATTTTAGGCCTCCCGTGACACCCTGGAATAGGCACAGAACACTTTGGCATGGCTTACAAGTTCTGTTCTTGAATCTTTCCCCTTCTTTATCCACCTCCACAACTTCAAATGACAGGAAAACAACTGAGAAAACATGGCTAGGAAAAGGTGAGTAAGTTATTTTTAATCTTTTTTATTTCTTCATCTCCCACCCCAACTTCAGCCCCAAATGTGAAAACACGAGACTACACTTAATGAACAATCGTGCCAGGCACTGTGCAAAGTAACCACTTTTGTACATAGTCCTTTAATACAGCAATTCTATTAGATAATACCATTAGTGTTATGCCTGTTTCATAGATCAGGAAGCTGGGAACCAACGAGCCTAGGTAACTCCTAAAGGTGACAAAGCTACAGAGTGGCAGAGCTGGCTCAGAATGAGGGCCTTACACTTAAGTCCATGCTATTAACCACTCCATCCACTGCCTGTCTCCAGATTTTCCAAGACAGAGCATGGCCTCGTGCTGTCCAAGTAACTCACAGGGTGGGCTGGTGGTACATGCCAGCAGGTTGTCAGGCTCTTCTTTCTACCTGGAGAGGGTGGTACCATCCTTGAAGATAGGTCTTCATACAGTATGTGCCCTTTGCTTATTAATTTATCCAACAAACAAATGAAGAGAGGATTCTGATTCATGGGCTTCCGGGTAACCGAGGATTTACAGTATTATTTTTGCCTTGATTCTCTCTCATTATGTTAACTTGTATCCTATTTTTTCCTCTCCTCTGACTCCTGATCTTTTCAACCTCTAGTCAAGGTTTCTACTTTTTAGCTCCTCTCCCTCTTGGCTCACGTTTGGGCTGCTCCCACAGTCAGGGTTTCCCATGTGGGATATGAACCTGAGAGCAGTAATAGCTCCACTTTCGGGTACTACTTATGCGCTGGGTGCTCTAACGTGATTATCAGGCTGGCTCCTCAGCACAGTGCTGCCCAGGTGAGTGGGGCCAGGGCGGCCCGCACAGCCTCACAGAGCTCACCGCTCGCCTCACCCCTGTTTCTCTCGGCACAGTGCCTTCCTTCTTGTGAACAAAAGAGCCAATTCCTTTCCTGCTTCCCTCCTCAACCAGACAGTACCACCCTTCCTCTCCCCTCCCTGCCCCAATTTCACTGTTAGGGAGAAGGAATGTGTTAGCTGCACACATCTTGTAATCAAAGGACGTGGGGACGTTTTGGTAATTCGCACAGCCTCGGGAATATGTGTATTTTTAAGTCTGGACATCTGATTGTGGCTGGAGAGGTGGGGATGGGTGGGTCTGGGCTTTACGGGCAGCCCCAGCTTGGCCCTATCACATCTGCAGTGCAGGGCAGCCCAGGCGGAGGCTCTATGGGCCGTTGTAGATGCTGGCTGCAGCCCAGTGTGCTGTGGGCTTTAGGGGCTGAGGCATTTCATGCTAAAATGAGAATCTTTTCGCTTAGCCAATTGAACGTCCTTGCTGCACACTGTAATGCCCACAGCAGGGGAGAAAACCTCATCTGCTGTGCACACGAATTTAAAAGAGAAAATGACAGAGGGTTTAATGGAGCGGACCATGCCGTGACCCGGCAGCAACTCCCAAGCCTGGCCTAAATGAAGCTCCCAGCCACGGAGGCAAAGTGCCTGTGATGCAGCTCCCTGTTCCCATTTTCTCCTGAAGGCCACAGGGCTTCCATTAAATGCCGATGTGTCCTGATTACTAGGGTGTGAGGGAGAGGGAGGAAGGGGAGGAAGGCTGAAAGAGAACCTTTAGACTTGAGCTATCTGTTCTGGAAAATATTGCTTGTTCTTTTGTGAACTGGCAGCCAATTCCCACTGCAGGGTGGAAGGCCCAGGCTTGAGTGTAGGTGCTGGGTCAGGAGGTCACTTCCTGAACACCCGGCCCCAGCTGCTGCAGCCCCTATTTCTGAGGCAAGGGCAGTTCCCTCTGGGTTTGCTGTTCTTCCTCCTCCCTTGCTCTAGGCTCTTTGCTACAGGGGGAGGAACAGATAGGCTCACAGCTCCTGAATGGAGGTGGCAGCAGGAAAGGGCCCTGTGGTGACAACACCCAAGCACTGTGCCTCCTAAGGTCTCGCCAGAGCTTGGCAAGGGCATTTTATGATGGAAACCTTCAGATGTTGGCAACTGTCTGTCTCTGGGGAAATTTTCAACTCCAAGAGTGGTGATGTGAAGGGAAAGCACCATTGTTACCCAATGAGGGTGTAGAAACTAGGTCTCAGCAGGCCAGCCTGATGCCACCGTCCATCAGAAATCCTGGCCACAGCCCACATCTTACCTCACCACCCACAAGCAGTCCCAATGCCCTTCCCGGTGTTGTGTCCAACTTCACAAGAATCCTTCCAGATTTCCTTCCAGAATCCTTAGTGGTAAACTCGAGGTCTACTTTGCATTCTGAAGTCAGAATTCAAGTCTCATGACACTAGGCTCAGGCTCTGCTCACTGACTGCTCTGCCACAAACACATGAAGGAGACACCCAGAAGCAAGAAAGAGCTGCTCTGTGCATGAGCCTCTTGTGTATTATTTATCATTTGAAACACACTTGCAATGTGGTTGCCATTTATTGATTCCTTCCCTCTGGAGCACGTCCTGTCGCTGGTGTGAGAAGGGTCAGCACCTGGCTCTGGCTCACTTCATTATGCTCCTGCATTCCTCAGAACACAGGTGAAGGGCACTCAAAGACCTCTTCAATGAGAGAGGATGGAGGGGTGAAGGGGTGGGGGCCAACCTGCTCTTTTTTCTATGCGTTGTCACATCATTCACCCAATGCAGAATTCAGAGGGAAAATACAAAACTTTTTAATTTTTAGAGGCTGCAGGAAAAGTGGATGGATTTTAACCCCTTGTCTATTTTAAATGAAATAAAAGATGTGTTATTGAAAAGAAGAGCTGTCTGGATGTCAAAGTTACTTTTTAAGTGTGATTTTGAACCAGATGAGTGTGAAAGTGCTTTAGGTTGGATGAAACCAACAATGCTGATACTCAAACATTGAATAAATGAATACATTATGCAGGTCAGGTTTGTTCTCCTTACAGCCTTCTCTGCATAGGATGAACTCCCAGGGATCCTGCCCTTCCCCAAAAACAGGCTTCTGAGATGACCTACTGGGAAGGGCAGGAAGCTGAAGAATCTCAACCCTGGCTGCTTGTTGGATCACCTGGAGCTTTAAAAAACCATTGATGTCCTTCAACATAGTAAAGGCCATATATGACAAGCTCACAGCTTACATACTCAGTGGTGAAAAGCTGAAAGCTTTTCCTCTAAGACCAGGAACAAGACAAGGATGCCTACTCTCACCATTTCTATTCAGCATAGTACTGGAAGTCCTAGCCAGAGCAATCAGACAAGAAAAAAAATAAAAGGCATCAAAATCAGAAAAGAAGTAAAACTGTCTCTGTTTGCAGATGACATGATCTTATATAGAGAGAATTCTAAAGACTCCACCAAAAATTGTTAGAACTAATAGATGAATTCAGGAAAGTTATAGGATACACAACAACATAAAAAAAATCAGTTGCATTTCTATACACTACCATGAAGTATCTAAAAAATAAATTAAGAAAACAATCCCATTTACCATAGCATCAAAAAGAATAAAATACTTAGGAATAAATTTCACTAAGGAGATGAAAGATCTATTGATTGGAAACTATGAAACACTGATAAAAGAAATTAAAGAAGACAAAAATGTATCTAAAGATATCTTGTATTCATGGATCAGAAGAATTAATATTGTCAAAATGTTGATACTACCCAAAGTGATCCACAGATTCAATGCAATCCCTATCAAAATTCCAATTTCACTTTTCACAGAAATAGAAAAAACCATCATCCATATGGAACCACAAAAGACCCTGAACAGCCAAAGCAATTTTAAGCAAGAAAAACAATGCTGGAGGCATCACACTTTTTGATTTCAAATTATATTACAAAGCGATAGTAATCAAAAAAGTATGTTACTGGCATAAACACAGATACATAGACCAACGGAACAAAATAACCCAGAAATAAACCCATGCATATGCAATCGACTAATTTTCTACAAAGGAACTAAGAATACACAATGTGGGAAATGAAAGTCTCTTTAATAAATGGTTGGGAAAACTGGATACTCACATGCAAAATATGAAACTGAAACTTTCTCTTGCATCATACACAAAAATCAACTCAAAATGGGTTAAAAACTTAAATGTAAGACCTGAAATTGTAGAACTGTAAAAACTATAAAACTTTTAAACTGCATACACACACACCACGCACACACATAAGAATATTATTCAGTCTTACAAAAGATGGAAATCCTGCCGCTTGCAAATACATGGATGAATCCAGAGGACATTATGTTAAGTGAAATAAGCCAGACACAGAAAAACAAATACTGCATGACCTCACTTATATGCGGAGTCTAAAAAAGATGAACTCAGAAACAAAGAGAACAGTGGCTTCCAGGGGCTGGGGGTTGAGGAAAATGAGGTGATGCTGCCCAAAGGGTACAAATGTTCAGTCATAAGATAAGTTCTGGATATCTAATCTACAGCATGGTGACTACAGTTAATACTACTGCATTGTATACCTCGAATTTGCTAAGAGAGTAGATCGTAATTGTTCTCATCACATACACCCATACAAAGATAACTACATCAGGTGATGGATACGTTAATTAGCTTGCTGTGGTGATCAATTCACAATGTGCATGCATATATCAAAGCATCAAGTTGTACACATTAAATATATACAACTTTTATTTGTCAGTCATGTCTCAGTCAAGCTGGGGAATGAAATAAGAATAAAAAATCTTGATGCTGAGTCCCCAACCCAGAGAGTCTAATTCTATTGATCTGGAGTAGGGCCGAAGCATGAGTAATTTCGGGATGTGGGAAAGTGATAAGCTTACCAAAAAAGGGTTTATGAAAAAGTGTAACATCCATACAGTGATGTGCACACGTTTTAAGCACCAAGCATAATGCACTTTTGCAAGAGAACATTCCTGAAAAACCCCATTCAGATCAAGATATAGAACACCATCATCACCCCAGAAGCCTCAGCACAAGATTTTTAAAATTAAACCTTTTTTTTAAAAAAAATTAAAACTCTTCATGTTGCAAGAATATAACAATGGACTCAGCAAGGTGTTTTAAAAGATCTCCCCTGTTGATTCTAATTTGTAGACAGGATTGGTTGAAATAATTTGTTGTTTTTGCCATACTTCTGGCCATAGAAAGCCTTCATTTCAATAAAGCACGAGTATAAGATTTTAATATTCTGTGCTACCAAGCTTCCTAACCAGGCCACTATTTCTCCAGGTGCCATCAACATAAAAGTTAATGTCAGCCTCAGACACTTAATTTTATGGCCTTGTGATTGTTTTTGTAACTTCTCGTGCATTGTTTACGGTTTACAAACTTCCCTCATTCCAGTTATATGTGGATCCGTTAGCCCTTGTTGCTATAAATGAGAAATACCTTACATGTGCTTTGGGAAAATAAAGGTGGGGCTTGTGATTATTCTTTGTGGGTCTTCCATTAACTGATGAGTGGCAAGGCAAGAGAAAAAAATCTGTACACGTAATTAATATATAATTATCAGTTCAAGGGCAGAGGTGTGTGAAAGGCAGAGTCTGAGGAACTGGATCCCTAGGGAGGAAAAACCAAAAATAAAACAATCAGGCAGCCATGTGCAGACTGCAGAAGCCAACCTGAGTTGTGAGTTTCAGGAGGCCAGCAGGTAAAATCTCAGCAATATGATGGAAAAGGAGGACCAGGAAGTGGACTGTAATGAATGCAGAGCCAAGGAGCTCCTGGAGCAAGTTCAGCTGCAGCCAAGGAGCTGTGCTGCCATCAGAGGCTGGACAGAGAACACAGCTGGCCTGGAGGTGGGCTAAGAAGGAACCTGAACTCAGAGAGAAAGAAAAAAAGAGAGAGAAAGAAAAAGTAATCTAGCTGCCATGTCAAGTTGTCGGGGTGTGCCCTGCGTGAATACCTGGCAGAGATAGGTAGGTTGCAACTGGTCCACGTGGAGGGGCCCCTTATTTTAATTTGCACAAAGTCTGCACATGGAGAGACTGGCAGCAGCTCAGGAAGCAATGCTGGGTCAAGCTGGACTCTGCCTAAGCGCTGCATTTCCTTTTCCCCTCCTTATTTGTGAGTTCTGAGAAGCAATTCCTAAGTGGCTCTTCCATTGGAACCAGCAAGCTGAGGGGCATGAGTTAGATGCTGCTCAACAGAAGAAGGTTCTGGGGTGGCTGAGGTCCTCAGGTCCCAGATGAAAGAGGAAAATCTCCTTTAATTCCTCGGTAGGTGGCAGAAGACAAGCCTCATGGTGGATATGGGGACGTACCTATATAAGGCATCTCTGGCTCAGAAGCAACCATGTAAAAATGAGAAACCCATCACTTGAGTTTATCATTCCAAACTCAACTTAAATGTTCGGCAAAGAAAAGATCTCAAGCCAGGTAACCAATTCCTGTGTCTTGTTTTTGTTGTTACTGTTGTTAAATACAATTTCAATTTTCATGTAACTTTTTAAGTTTATCAAAAGAAAGAGTGTGAATTTTATAATTCAGTATGGTAAAGCAAATTGCAATGCATCTGACTACTAAAGTCTATGTCTGGTTTTAGCAGTGAATAAAATTCACTAAGGTACTTTACAGAATTATTCTTTATAATGAAAAATTGCTCTTTTCTAAAACAAAAGCAGTAAAACAGAAAATGAGAAAAGAGTGAGTTTTTGAAATCTAATTTTTTAGACTGATGAAATTTTAGATAGAGCAAAGAATAAATTTTGAAGTCACATGTAGTTTTAACTTATACAGTATTTCTATTTTGCAAACTTCAGTCTGTTTGCATATGTTGTACACACACACACACACACACACACACACACACACACCACACACACACACACACACACACACACACACACACAGCCAGAACACCTCCCTCCCTTTTCTTTATATATCGAATTTGATTCTTGGATTGTGTTGACCTTCCCCTGTGTTTTACAGTTTGTGGGCAAAGCAACTTGGGGCTCTGGCTTCTGAGCAAGACAGTACTGCTCAGAAACAAGAAGCCTTTAAATACTCCAAGGTGGCAGGAACAGTTTGTACACAGGAGAAACTGAGGAGGGAATCTGGGCAGCGTGGACAGGTAGAGACATCTCTTAAGTTCTGTGAATCGATCTCCCACAAGACAGGATTCTTTCTGCTCCCATCCCAGTTCTGAGTTGCCAGAAGAGGTGAGGCCAATGCGGGGCTGAGCTCTGGACCAGGCCAGAGAGGATGAATAAAGGCACTTGCATGAACAATGGTAAGTCGTGTTACCTTACATGCTGCTGCTGATCTGTGTATCCTCTCCTCCACTTAGGTGAGGCGGAGGTGGGGTAGGGTGGAGCAGAAAATGGGACCCCAGAGTTATAGCACATAGGAAACAAATGAAAGCAAGGGCTTTAAAAAAAAAGCAAATGCAACAGTATACTGTGATATTATAAGTAATTTATAAGAAAAGAAATATATTGGTCTTCATCCCTGGTTCATGACCCAGAGCTCCCAATCCCTTGGAATTTCCTGGGTGACAGGAGTGTCTTTTGTTCTAATGAGGCGACTCTTGGTGGGCTCCAGGACAGGGCTGGTCACCAGAGACCAAGCCATGGTCATGGGGCCCCAGAGCTTTCAGACCCACCCCTCATCCCCTGGGAAGGTGGGAGGGGCTAGAGATTAAATTGATAACCAATCATGCTGAACCATGGGGTTTGGAGAGCTTCTGGTTGCTGAACACGTGGAGGTGCTGGGAGGCTGTTGAGTCCAGAGAAGGCATAGAAGCTCCTCACGCCTTCCCTCATACCTTGCCCTATGTACCACTTCATCTGGCCGTTCATCTGTATCCTTTGTATTATCCTTTGTAATAAGCCGGTCAACATAAGTTAAGTGTTTCCCTGTGTGCTGTGAGCCATCCTAGCAAATGATCAAACCAAGAAGGGGGATCATGGGAAGCCCCAACTTATAACTGGTTGGTCAGAAGTTCTGGAGGCCTGGACTTGCAATTGGCATCTGCAGTGGGGGGCAGTCATGTGGGACTAAACCCAGGTAGCTCGTGTCAGAATTGAGTTGAATTATAGGACACCCAGCAATTGAAGAATTGGTTGGTGGGAAAAACACCCTCACACATTTTGGTGATTAGAAGTGCTGTGAGAGTACACTAGTGGAAAACTTTCTCCCCTTACTATATTCAAACACCTAAAGGAACATATGACACTGTCTGTCTTATACAGATCTCCATATGGGGGAAAAACTCCTGGACACTGAAAGGGAGAAACATGATGATGAAGTGTTGTTCTCAGGCCAGTACTTAGAAGACAGAAGAGATCGGTAAGGAGGCTAAATAAAAACAAGGTGACCGCCCGGCTGGTGCAAGGCTGGCCTCTTACCATAGTGCGGGATGATGGCCCAGGCCATGGCCGAGGCGTAGATGCCACCAATCATCCAGAACATGCAGAGCCAGCTCAGATGCTCACCCCGCTTCTCCCGGGCCAGTACTTCAGCAAAGTAGGAGAACACGGTGGGAATGGCTCCTCCGATCCTGCCAAGAGGTACAGAGAGTACATGAAACCTGGGCCAGGACAGCTAACTAGATGCAAAAGGCAGAGCCAAAGCAAGCTCTAACAACACATGCTATATCTCCAGCATATCAAGGAACATACATTTTCTATTAAAGTGATAAAATTATAGTCTCCATGTTTCATATAGGCTAATTATCACCAAATCCTGAACCTGCAGT
Organism: Cynocephalus volans; assembly: GCF_027409185.1. NCBI lineage: Eukaryota > Metazoa > Chordata > Mammalia > Dermoptera > Cynocephalidae > Cynocephalus > Cynocephalus volans. The sequence goes on along the minus strand of NC_084461.1, from coordinate 64,137,886 downwards.
TAAACTATGGTACCAAAAGATGACAGTGGTGCCCTACTCATGTGGTTTATAAAGCTTAGCTTGACATTCCGATGGGCTTTCTGCTCATTACAATAATTTGGTATAATCTAGTGAATATTTTAATTAACTCATTTTTAAAAAGAGATGCTGTGCTATGTCCCACCCATGATGTGGGGACTTTGAAAACAGCTTCAAATGCCTTTCAGGAGCTGTTTGCAGCCTGTATCACTGTTACCCCATAGCAGCTAGTCCTGCAGCCCAATCAGGCTGATGTGTTGGCAAACTCAGGACCAATGAGGTCACTTCCTAGATGAGCTCTAGTCCCAATCCAATAGATATCACTGCTGAGTGAGTACACATGAAAGAGACAGTTATCAAATCAAATGCAGAGCTGTTGGTTTAGATATCAACAGAATGGGGTACAGTGCTTCCTTCCAGTAGGAGCTGGTTACAACAACTGCTGACTGAGCTCTGGGGAGATTATGTAAACAGTGACCCCTACCCAGGTGAAGAGTTCTCAGACGAGGGTCTACGGAATCAAAATTTTGTGCCTTCTAGGGAGATGGGCCATAGATTTTATCAGCATTTCAAATAGGTCTTGACTCTAAAATTTTAGGAACCACTGCCTCAGCAAGTAAGGTAGTATGGAAAAATACTACTAACTACTATTCCAAACAATATGTGAATTCTTAAAATAAATACTTTTTAAAAGATTTACAACAACATAAGCAGGTTGTTGAGATGACACCTAGTCTAATAGTTAAGAAGTATATACTGATTCACTTATGTGCAGATTTTTGTAAGGTAAATTGCTATTGACATTTCATGTAAATTTGATGTCAAAGAGTAAAACACGTTTATCCATTTAGCAATAATTGATTTTCTTAGAACCTTTGATGTGATTAAAAAGTACTGGGGTGACCTTAGCAAATGCAATTTAGGGAAAGGCCATTTTTGCAGCAAATTGGATGTACCAATAGAACCACAGGATTAATAATGTCATTCTGTATCAGCTGGTAGGTCAAAGTATGGCACCATTTCATGTGTTTGCCCTGATTAAGGTATTGTCTATGGGCAGATCAGTGTTTTTCAATCTGAGAGCTGCTAAATTAATTTAGTACAGACTGAGTATCCCTTATCAAAAACGTTTGGAACCAGAAGTGTTTTAGATTTCGGATTTTTTTTTTTTTTTAATTTTGGAACATTTACATCATACTTGCTGGATGAGCATCCCTAATCTGAAAGTCTGAAATCTGAATAGCCTTCAGTGATCATTTTCCTTTGAGCATGACTTTTGGGCGTCATGATGGCACTCAAAATGTTTTGGATTTTTGAGTATTTTGGATTTTGGATTCTCAGATCAAGGATGCTCATGTAGCTTGTAAAATAGCATTTTAAAATATAAGACAGAGATGAAAATATTTGAATGCAACCCAAGTATTAAGGATAAGCATAAGTACTATTTTAAGAAACTTTTGTGTTATAAACATATTTATAATGTATTATGTACATATATAGTATATAATGGGTCATAGTGTGTTTCTTAGTGAGAGTCGCTGTTCAAAGAGTTTAAAAATCACAAACTCAAAGTGTCTCTATCTGTTTTCTAGGCTATGATAATGTTGATTCAACCTAAAATCCCTAGAGGTATGACTCCAGATGTCTTCAAACGCAGCACATGGTAGTTTAGCACCTTCACACACATGGGCAGCCAACCAGGTCCAAGTCCATCAACCAGACCCTCCATCAAGAAACACATGCATGTGCTGGGCAGTGAGAGCTGACTCTCTGCCGCATCCCATCAGACTCACACAGCTCTCTTGCCTGGCTTCTGGAGGTGCTCATACCACGGATAGCTCATGGAATTAAAAAATTCAACAATGTTTTGAACAGATTTTAAATGGCTTCATTTTAACACACAATTTTAGTGGGAAATAAAATGTCTGTGTCACCAAGTCATTTAATACTGCTACTCCTTTTCCAATTTGATGTGAAGAATCCATTTCTCTGCACCATAAAGTCCCAGGTCCCTACTCTGTGGCTTCACTTTTCAATGCATAATAAGAGTCTCAGTTTTTTTCCGATACTAGTTAATGTTTCATCAGGATTCTGGATGCTCTATGTGTACTAGCAATAACTTAAATCTCATGAAGGAACAATTGTATGTTAAGATATGCCAGGCCCCTCTGAACTGAGAGAAATGTACTCTAGTGTGGCTAAAATTTCCAGTGGAAGACTATAGACTTGCCTGTTAGTTTTAAACAAATCATTGCTACATAAGAGAATGCCAACTTTGAGGGGCTTATAAGCAATCCAGCTGGTTCTGATTCTTTCTTAAGGTGGTTATTTTTGCATGGATGTCTCTCAGTATCTGTTTGTAAAGAAGACTGCAAGGAACTTAATACCAAGGGATAAATGAGTCTGAAGAATTAGTGAGGGATTCTATTTAAATCCTTTACAAAGTTCTCTAGATTCAGAGACCTGTAAAGCAATCCAAGCATTTGCATTTCTTATTGTGGGCTGATCCTTTATTTGGGGAAAAACATTACTCCTCGTCTTCCTGTGATGTCCTTTAAGCAGAGAGGAAAAACAACATCACAGCATGCTGCAACATTAACTGTTACTAGTATTTCATACACCGTCAGCTACTTGAAGGTGGGGACTATATGGAATTCAACTTTGGATCCTCATTACCTGGCCCAGTGGATGTGCAATAAGTGTTTACTAAAAACTGAATTTCACAGACTTTCCAGTATTGGAGTTAGCACACCAAGTCTCCTGGAGTAATCTGTTCTGATGACCTAAACATCTCCAATGAATGGAAATATACACCCTCTTTCCTGGGTCAATATAACCACAAAAAAAGTTGAGGGTGTTGGAATGGAAGTTCGGATAGCAATGTAGCCCCCTAAGAGTTTCCGAGTTACTCTATGTCATAGTTGCTATAGTTACCCCTTGGCCAGATGCCCTGATGGTCCTTGTCATGGAGAGTTGACTTGGAACTAACTGGTCAGAGGACACTGGGCCTTCCTACTGGGCATTCCAAGAGCTTCCAAAACACCTATGTGCCTTTCAGAAAAATGTTGCAGATACTATAATTATCATCAATAAAATATTTAGACAAGAGATAAAGCAAGAGCTTTTATGCCTTACAATATAATTTGGTTCTGATAAGTGCTGAAGATAAGATAAAACTGCCACTAACAGCCCCCAAATCTTGTAAATTAAAAAAGTTTCCAATTACTATTTTGTGCAGGGGGTGAATACATTTCCTTATTTGTTGTTTTTGTTGTTTATTGCATGAAGATACAATTTCTGAGAATACATGAGGAGCTAAAAAATATTTAAATAGAAATTCCCACGTTATCAGTAGTTCTTAAATAGAGCTGATTTTATGCCTCACTCCCCAGCCTCCACCCTCCCCCTGCAGATATTTGGCCACGTCCAGAGACATTTTTAGTTGTCACAACTCAGGGGATGCTAATGGCATCAAGTGGGCAGAAGTCAGGGATATTGCTAAACATCTTAAAATGAACAGGACAACTCCTCACAAAAAAAGAACTATACAGCCCAGAATATTAATGGTACGAAGGTTGAGAAACTCTTACAATGGGGATTTAATGTGAAAAGTATAATTGGTTTTATATAAACAATCAATAATATAAGGCATAAAATCATTATCTTTTACATTACTTGGTGAGTAATACATCCTTAAATCCGGTTAACATGGAGAATTTATCGTTCAATATATAATAACCAGTTAGCTACTGTTGAAATCTGCTCAAGTTCTTTTTTTTTTTTTCAAGTTCATTTTTGATGGAATGTTTACATAAATGGGGCAATGAGATCAGAGTGGTTTATAAAGAATTTTTCTCAGTATCAGATATTAAGTCTATTAGTTGTCAAAAAAATTCAAATTTTAATTATTCTTGGTAATGGGAGACACAGAAGGAATAATAATTATAATCCACATTCTCTATATATGGAATATTAGTCAGATTCAAAATAATTGGATTTGTACAAATGAAATAGAATATTAATATTTGGAATTTCAAAGTGGGGTTATTCCCTAAGTAATATTAATTTTAGGTTTTTGCTAATTTAATTATAGAAATATAAAGAAACTAAAAAGTTCTGTATTAAAACACATTCCTAGAATAAGTTGTGACCTCCCCCAATGCATATGCAAGTGTGCACACATGTACACACATGCACACTCAATACCTCAGTAGGTCTGCCTATGACTCAATACCAGGCATCTGGTAAATATCATGAAACATATTTGTTTATTTTCCTCATTAATCTAGACAGATTCATGACTGGGATATTGTGGAATGCAAAAGATGTGTTAGTTTTACGGACAAAATTTCTCCTCTGTTGAAAAATGTGAGACGCATAAGTTAAATCAGTTTAGCACAGCAGAATGATGGAGGTTGCCAAATATTACTGTCTGCAGAAACCTCACTGAGAGACTGGGAAGCCTGACTGTCCTAATCCCTGCAAATTCTACAGCCACACGTCATATTACTTCAGTGCAGATGGCAACCCAGTAGAGGGTTATGCTTGTCCCTGTACCTAATCACACTGACTTATGCTGGCTGTTCAGGCAAAGGTGGGGAAGGGTTTGGTTTCTGCAATGAAAGGAAAACAAGAGAAACTGTACTTAAAATGGCTTGAAGTATGACATTTCAGGGGAGAAATTATGGAATGTCTGATGATGTCTTGTCTTGAGGAGGGATTCTACTGAGCAATTCTGTTCTTCTTTAATTCTCCAGTGAGCATATAAAGAAGAATGACTTCATTCTAACTTATTTCACCATGTGATATTGTCGAACAGTCCTTTACCTCAATCTTCCACTTCTCATTTCCATTGGGAAATGTTGCACTGTGTAAGACTATAATTTAGGAGGAAGTTGAATACTCATTGTACAGTCACATGTTCATACAGGTACTACGCAGAGGGTAAAGTCTACCAAGAACTGACTCTGGCAGCTATTATTAACGTGGGTATTAGGGACTTATAAAGAGAACAGTGGATGGTCTAGTCTGTGTTGGGAATCTCAATGACAAATATCTTGCATGGAAAATACCCTTTTAATCTTTACTCAGAATCAACAAAAAAGAGGGGAAGACACTAAACTGTCAGGCAAATTGCCTAGCAATTCATAACCAATTCATTACCTTTTAAATTGGATTCAAATATAAGGAATTAGAGCAGGAGCCCCAAAGACAGACTTTTTAGTGTTTTCCACTTTACAAGTAAATAGACAATCACAGATTCTGGGGAGGTTGTTCAGAGGCTTAGGTAAAAGAGCACAGACCTAACAGTCTCTGAGTTGGTGGGGTTGTCACAGAATACAGAAAGGTTGCTGTATTGATTAGAAGGCACATGTTTGTTATGAGTAATTGCTATGGTTCGAATGTGTCCCTCAAAAGTTCATGTCTTGGAAACTTAATCCCTGTGTCTCCATGAATGCATTAATGTCAGCTCTGCTCTCATGAATGGATTCATGGAATAATGAGGGTTCTGCCCTTATGAATGAATTAATGTCGCTATCACAGGAGTGGCTCACTATCATGGGAGTGGCTTTGTTATAAAAGCGAGCTCTCTCTGGCTCTCTTGCCCTTCCACCTCTGCCATGTTATGACACCAGACGCCCTCACCAGATGCTGGCACCATGCTTTGGGACTTCCAAGCCTCCAGACTGTGAGAAATAAATATCTTTTCTTTGCAAATTACCCAGTCTCCGATATTCTGTTATAGCACTAGAAAATGAGCTAAGACAGTAATCAAGATAAAAATAGAAGAACACTTACTGGTGACTGAACCCATCATCAAATCAGGAAGGGGAATCTCCTATGCTCAATGGCAGTGCTAAAGAATGGATGGTTTGGGGCCGGCCCTGTGGCTCACTTGGGAGAGTGCAGCGTTGGTAGCGCCAGAGGCCACGGGTTCGGATCCTATATGCGGCTGGCTGGTGCGCTCACTAGCTGAGCATGGTGTAGACAACGCCAAGCCTAGGGTTGCGATCCCCTTACCAGTAAAAAAAAAAAAAAAAAGTAAAGAAAAAGAATGGATGGTTTGGGTAGCTTTAGTCCTTCAATCTCCAAAGCCACAATTTAAAAAATAACATTCTTTGATATGGAAAGTTTTTATTTACTCGACGTTATGTAAGCTAGGAATAGCATAACTGGAAGAAAACTCAGTTATTTTAAAAATATTGATCTGTAAATGTATAATTTGGGTAAAAACAGTGCATTGCTTAGACTTCATAGCTTCAATTCTACTCCCCTAGCTCTTGTTTGCAATCAAATTGGTGCCCTCAAACCTGTGGAAGTCTGTGCATCCACAGAAGCAGATCTGGTGCCACTAGGGGAAATGGTGCAGTCGTAGATCATGATTCTAACGTTGTGTTGAAAAAGAAATAATAATCTAGCTATTGAAAGAGTTGGAAGAATGCATTCCCACAGCACCTAAACAATGGTGCTATGAATAAAGATGGCAATGATCACTATGATGATGGATAAGAAAAGACGATAAAAACTTGGAGATGTATCCAGCCACTTGCTATACAGTCTCCTCATCCATTCCCCCACTTGCCCTCCCCTCACCCTCCATCCATCATCACTCCATCCACCTCCTCATCCAGTCAAACTCTGGGCCAGGCACATCACCAGTTGCAAAAGGTAAGGCTTAAATAACACAAGTTCCTTCCTTCAAGGAGTTCACAGAATGGAATCTGAAGAGTGCATATGGCCAATTTTTCACAACTATACATTGTGAGTCTGAAAGATCTTTTGCTCTGTTCCTTCTCCCTTGGGATCAATAGTACCCTTGGCAAAGGGCATATTGGGAAACAAAGTGTGTCAGAAAGGTCAACCTTTATGTTGGTAAGTCTTATAATGGGCATTGTCCAAGACAGTGTTGTCCAATAGAAATACTCGTATAATGTGAGCTAAACTACAGACATAATTTTAAATTTTCTAGAAGAGACATTAAAACAAAGCAAAAAAAAAAAAAAAACAAATCCATAACAGGTGAGGTTATACCCAAAATATTATCATGTTAACATGTAATCAATATAAAAACTATTAACAAGATATTTTTCATTATTTTACATGTGCTAAGTCTTCAAAATCTAATGCTATGTATTTAAAACTTACAATACATCTCAATTTAGACTAGTCACATTTTGAGTGTTTGGTAGCTGCAGTAGCTAGTGGTTACCATCTTGGACAACACAGCTCTAAGAAAATACTGATCCATGGTTTAAAATTCGGGTTTGAGGTTTTTTTTTTTTTGTTTTTTTTTTAATTGAAGAAAATCCAGGCCAACTACTGCCTCATTTTATGTACTGGAAAAGGTCTTTCCATTCTGATTCTCTGGGGGTCAGAAATCTTCCTGAACTGATCTGTTGAAATGTTTGTGAGCACCTATCACACACGGGGCATTGTGCCATATAAAATCAGAGACATTTCTGTTGAGTCTGAGACATAGCATAGCCTGGTGATCATAAACATGGGCTCCAGAGCCAGGCTGCCTGGGTAGGAAACCTGACTACTCCACTGACTGTGTGGCCTCGGACAGTTACTTAACCTCACTGTGCCTTAACTTCCCTATCTATAATATATAGATACATATGTATGTAAAATGAATAGTATCTTCCTCATAGGGTCACTATTTATATGGGTTATTATTTATACAGAGCTGAACACAGCATCTCTCAGAGGGCAAACATTATAGAAGTGTTTGATAAAACACATTTTAAAAGTCTTAGAAAATTTTAAACAGCTTTGCACTTTTCCAATATGATAAGGAAGTAAAACATACCCTATCTTAGGATAAAGATTACTTTGAAGGGAAAACCTTACAGTTCAGAATCAGACTAAAAGCCAGAAGACCTGAGGATCTGTTGAACATTTGGAAGTAACTTTATCTGGGCCTCAATTTTCCAATTAAAAAAAAAGGATGTAATATTTTGGCATGCCGAATTATTAAAAACAATTGTGGAAATAAATGAGAAGCTACATATAAAGCACTCTGAAGAATTTTGGCTAACAGTGATGATTTCTACGAAGCCAAGCTTTTCTTACTGTAACTTAACACATAATGAACAGACACTGCAAATAGCTGTGAAGTATGCACTTGTTAGGCTCCATTCACAGGGGGAGAAATGAATATTTGCTCACTTACCAAAGACAGACATATTGAAATTTCATTTTAAGGGCCAGCCCGTGGCTCACTTGGCAGAGTGTGGTGCTGATAACACCAAGGCCATGGGTTTGGATCCCTATATAGGAATGGCCGGTTAGCTCACTTGGGAGGCGGTGGTGCTGACAACATCAAATTAAAAAGAAATTTCATTTTAATTTCTGTTGCTGTTATTTTTCTCCTAACCTTTACACTTAGCAACGCCAGGACTTCAATGAGAACCTCCCAACTCTGACATTGCCTGGCATCCAAAGCATTACCATTTCCATAATTAACAGTGACTGGAAACAAATAATTTAATTCTGGGGCAAATGGAAATGAATCAATAGTGCCAGCTCCATTTCCCATCTTTCTAATTTTCTGTAACAAAAGAGGGGAAGGAAATGTTTGCTCCTTGGTGTGAGATTCATTTAGAAAAGTGAGAGACAGATGAGTAATTGGTAATGTCCTATTTCTCATTCCCACAAAACTCTGTTGTCCTCAGCAGGAAAATCAAAATCATTCTTTGTACTGAATAAATATTTAAAGTCATACAGAATGTGGCAGACAGACCTATTTACGTTTCTAAGAAGATCTACTATGACTGGGCGTGGTAAATTAAGAAGAAAGCACACTTAGATACAATGAAATCATAAACCCAGGTAGATCTCAGTCCAAAACAAGAACTCCTTTCAGTCCCGTTTAGATGCAGGAACAGGAAAATAATACAGCACTAATGATGCTTCAGCAATAAAATAAGATAGAGCAACTAGAAACTTGTGGTATTTGCAGTAAAAGCAACAGGAAGACATCCAAACCTTGGATTCAGAGTGTAGTTTACTTATTTACAGAGTCGCAAGTTAAAAAGGACTTCATTGTAACTTAAGTCCTAGCTGAGTCATTCCTAATTCCACCGATGAGCCTCAGTCTGCAAAATGAGGGGTTGGACTTCCTGACCTAGAACGTCTCTTCATGTTCTAAAAGTCCCAGTGAATGGAACTGGTGAACAGGCGTTGTACCAATGTGGGGATTCTGCCAGCTGCTCAGTAAGTAGGTCTATTGCAATTATGCATTCCAGAACTGGGGATTAAGCACAGGATGAATTCAGTGACTCACTGGGCCCACTGTGAGATGGACCTGAGCTAAAACCCAATTGATCACATGACTTTCAAAAGCCCCTGCTCTGACTGGTGGACCACAGAGACATTTTGAGACTCCTGAAATTAGTGTCAGTTCAGAGCCAGTGTCCAGGAAGCCCTAAGAAGTCTGATTATCTCCTTTTCCTCCATGCACAATCATCCTGGTAAAAAAACGTCAATTCCTTCGGGAATGGCTGGGAGAAAGATTAACAGCACAAATTTCTGTGGGGTCCTTCCTCAAGGGCCTCCCCTTCATTTAAGGGGTTCTGGGCTCTGAGCCTGAAATTGACCAAGGGACCATGACTCTGTTTATATGACTCAAGTTCGATTTTTGTTCACTTGACATGGAAATTTTCTGCTTATACAGATCGAGTAAGAATTTAGCAGGCTTCCTATGTACTTTATTTCTAGGAATATCATGATTAAGCAGCCAATGCCATAGGTCCCCGCAAGTCAGACTATTCTGATTGCTGTTTGGATTCTGCTGTTCTTTGCAGTAATCGCACCCATCTTGCCTTGGGCAATTAAGCAATATAGAGCAAGACATTCCCAGTTCTCTTGGAATTTACATGCTGGTGAAGGAGAGAAAGAAACACATAAAAAGTAAGTATCTTCAGGCATCAATGATAAGTGCTACCAAAATGACAAAACAGGGAACCGTGGTGAGAGACACCAGGTGGGACAGTCTCAGAAAATGCCTCGGAGGCCGTGAGTGTGAGGGTTCTGGGGGAATAACCTTCAGAGCAGAAAAGATGGCAAGTACCAAGCCTTTGCCTGGGACATGTGTGGAGGGTCTAAGCACCAGAGGCCACACAGAAACATTCCCAATATTTCAGAACCTTATTTCCTTGTTCATCTAGTTTTCCTCAGTTTAAAAACTGGATCAGATGTGAATGAAGGGAGCCGCTTAACTAAGTGGATAAGACATGATCTTTTATTTAAGGTCCCCAAGATGAGAGTCTTAATTCTCTGGCTTAAGTTCAATAAAGAAAGCTTAAATAAAAAGAGACTATATCACAACTTCAGCTGCTTATGTATGCACAGGGTTCATAAGTAATGGAAATTAAGTGTTTAAACATATATGCCTTTGAAAACAAGAAGAGCCTTTAAGAGGAAAATGGTTTCTCGTTTACAATTTCACCATTGTTCTTCCTTCACGTGTGAGCCTCCCAAGCCCCTTGTCACCTCTCTTCAGCCACTGACTAATCTGGAAGGTGGAGACCGAGAGAGCTGTCTGTGCATCTTCCTTCTACTACCAACTGTGAGCAACTCAAGGGAGGACTCAGCAATTCTGTGGAGGGTCCCATGTGGTTTCAGGGGGTAGAGTAGGTGCTAAAGGTTTTTTTGAGTTAAATTGGAATGAAATTGAAGAAAAGAGAGACTTGGATGAGACTTCTCAGAGACTCAGAGACAGGGTATCCAGATAAATGCTAGAGCTGAAGAAAAACACCCTGGGCCATGGAGGTAGTGCTTCAGAAAGTGGGTGTAGGTCAAATAGCCCATAAACTCAGGTGAGGAAGTAAGATACCATGATGGTTGACTGTAGACGTCAACCTGGCTGGATTAAAGAAAACCTAGGTAAGTGGTAAAGCATTATCTCTGGGTGTGTCTGTGAAGGTGTTTCTGCAGATTGGCATGTGCGTTGGTGGACTGAGTGGGGAAGATCTGCCCTCAATGTGGGCAGCACCATCCTATCCATTGGGGGCCCAGACAGAATAAAAAGGCTGAAGAAAAACCAAATTTGCTCACTCTTTCCTGGAGCTGGGACACCCTTCTTCTCCCATTCTTGGGCATTAGCACTCCAGCGTCTCTGGTCTTTGGACTCTGGGAATTGCACCTGTGCCCGCCACGTGCCAAGTTCTCAGGCCTTTGTCCACAGACAGAGTTACACCATCAGATTTCCTGGTTCTGAGAGCCATGCTACCTGCGTCCAGCTCGCAGATGGCCTATCATGGGACTTCTCAGCCTCCATAACTATATAAGCCAATTTCCCTAATAAATACCTTCTTGTCCATCTGTCTATCTATCCATCCATTTTATTGGTTCTGTCTCTCTGGAGAACCCTGAATAATACAGGTTTCTTTCTTCATTTTCCTTAACTTCACATCTCAGATCCCCTCAACTGCTGGATCCCACAAAACTCTGTGGATGTTTTGCCAGATGGGCTCAGGTGAGTAAGCATGCATCACTGTCCCCTTCAACCCCAGGCCCAGCCTAGGGAATCGCCATTTTTCTGGAGAGCAGGGGAGCTTGATTTCATTTGCTGTGTTTTCTTCCTAGGCTTTTGTCCGTGATTAGTTCTTTCTGTTCCCCTCATGGGCTAAACTTGAAATTCAAAAGCCAGAAAGAGGCTCCTTTCTTCCCTGCTCTCTACTGTCCTCTGAGGCAATGAGCACAGGACAGCTTAGCTGAATAAATGGGAAGAAAAGTAAAGAGAGAATAGGAAATGCCAAACCATGGGCCAATGTTTTAAATATTATCCCACCCTTTCTCCTTTACCATGTACTTTTAATATATTATCTCCTTTGATCCTCACACTCCAAGATAGGAATGTAAAGTAGTATTATCTCCCTTTTTCAAAGGTCCCACAGTAAAGGACAGGGGCAGGGTACACTTGAATTTCTTGATTCCCAGTCTTGTGCCAACTTCGCAAAGGCACAGTGCTATAGCCTGGTATCACAATTTGTAGACCCTAGCTGAGTTAGCAACACACAATCTGTGTTTTGACAGGTAAATTACATTAATTAGAGGTCCACAGCCCTGACCTGCTGGCTGAAGGAAGATTTGTCCAAAACAGTAATGAAGATGATATCATGAATATACCCAAGTAGTCTTCACTTCTATACTGCCCCTCAATTACCTTCTGACAGTCCGCTGTTTGCAGTACTTTGCAGCCACCATAGTGGCCCTTTTTCTCTATAGTCAATTGGGTTGACCATGTCACAATCCAGATGGGCAATTAAAAATAGCCATAATAATTTGATCACAGTCAGTTACTTTTAAGTCTATGGATATTGCTGAAATTTCCCAGAGAAGACTGCAAATTGAAAGGACTGGGAAGTTTAGCACCAGGAAGGCTGTTAGCCTTCTCTGGCTAGTGGTATTAAGTAGGTAATTAAAGAGAAAAGGAAACCTTGACTTTTCCTGGTAGTAAGAATGTATTATACCACGAACCCACTCACTGAGAAGGTCCTTTAACAAATAGCCCCAAATAACACCTGCTCTTCCTCAAGTATCTCTATTCATTCAACATTTAGGTCTGCTGTAGCCCCGTGAATCCATGATCCAAAATCCCTCCCCAAGTCAGCAGTGCTTGTGGCCTGTCTCACACACTGAGCACCAAGGGGTCTCTCTGCTGAGGAAAGCCCCCTTTCTCCATTATTACAAAGCAAATGACTGATTCTGATCTTTTTTTTTTTTTTTCCTCAACAAAATATTTTTATACTATTCCAAACTCTCCAACCATCTTGGTTTAGTGAAAGGTATTGTCTTCACTCTAAGGAAAGCTCCTGGAATTTGTTTAAATGAGTAAAATATTTTCTAAGGGCCCTGAGTACAGAATGTAGCATATGAGAAGCTGTAGGAAGTAACTTCAGTATGAAACTAAGAAAGACATGCTATAGTTCTCTGACCTTCTCTTTTCACAAAACTGTGTTCTGCTGTGTAGGCTGTGATGTTGTATCATCAACAATCACAACTGATAGCTTCTAAACTCCTAACCCAGCCCTGTCTCCCTCACTTTCTTCACTTTTTTTTTTTAGATTTTATATTATTCCTATAGATTCATTTTATGCTAGACACTTTGAAAAGAATGTCTCTAAGTTCTCAAGCATTAATCAGAAATCTTAAATTTTTACCTTTTTTTCCTTATTAAAGCATAGTTTCTTCTACTGTTCTAATTGAGCTATTGGATTTTCCCAAATTGTGGATTCATATAGAATAGTATTAAGTGCTTCAAGCTCTTTAAGGAAAATGACTACAGCATTGGCTATACTATGCCACCACACTTGGCTAATAGCACAACTTCTGTTAATTCAACAGAAGTCAGGAACTTACAAAAAGAATCTATTATGTCTCAAGGAGGCTTTCTACCTAGTTAAATATGCTAAGTTAACATAGATCAATAAAACAACATTTATTTGAGACACTCTAACCCTGGATTTAAGAGCATGCCTGAATGATTCAAGCCTTTAACTAGTTCATAATAAGTAGGATCAGAGCTATTTCTTGCTAATTAAATTTTTAGAAGAAACACAGATGTATGAATGTGCTCTGCCATAGAAACAGCATTCCATTTAAAACATTACCCATTTCTTAGAAATAAAACACTAAAACAATCAGCCACAAGAACATAGGTGAACGTTCCCTTCTTTCCTGGATTTAAAGGTTGATAATTATATTTCTAAGAACCAGCATTGTGGGTCCTATGGCTGACACAAAGATAGGGAAGGAAATGAGTTAAGGGATAATTTCCTGGTAATGAGGTCTTCTAGAGTGAAAATGTGTGCAATTATGAAAAATAAACACATTACTACAAAATATGAAAGAGAAAACCTTACCCGAATCCAGAAAGTAAGCGACAGAAGAGAAAGAAGCCATAACCTTGGACAAATGAAGAAAGGAAGGCAAAGAATCCGTTGACAGACATGCAAATCAGAAGAGACTGTTTCCTTCCCACTTTGTCTGCCAGTCCTCCCCAGAAGAACGCCCCCACCATCATCCCGAGGTACACTATGCTGCCTGCAACACACAGAAAACAAAGAAACACATCAGAAATTGGCAGCAAATGATACATGTAACAGCAAATGAACAAGGAACAAAATACATTCCAGCATTTTGCATGGGGAAAATTTCTTTTAAAAATACATCCTTCAGGACACAGTAATCAGGTTTCAAGTCGGAAAGGAAGCTATGCGGGTTACTGTTTGCTGCCATGACTGATTGCAAGGGTCGATGAGAAGTTACTTCTTCTACCATCTCATGCACAAGAAGACAAAATGGTCTTGTTCCAGCCCAGCCCGTGGGGATGGGTACACAGTGGGCAGGCATGAAAAGTCTCCACACAGAGCAATCCTGGGGTTTGACTCACAGTCAGGTCACCTTTGGTCCGAACGCCCAGCCTAGCACCATGACAAGGCCAAGGTGGGAGACTGAGTCAAGGGCTCCCAGGTCAAAGTAGATCCTCCAGCCTGCTTCACATCTCTGCCTGTAGCAGATGCGGTGGGTCAAGGCCTTATCCTTAAGACCTCTCTAGAGGATTCCATGGGTTCTTTCTCTCTAGTGCCTCCTAAAAGCTGAGGCCCTTCCTTTGGAGTTGGGGAAGGTGGGTTTAGAGATTACAAGAGTTAATCTTAAAAAGACTCTTTCTTGGAGTCAGAAGTTTAAAGTGAAGGGAAAGAGCTGTTTGTAGGCTGGGAAGCTTATCACGGTTGGCTTTGATCCCTAAGGGAAACAAATGGAAAATCAGTATTGAGATAGATGTCCCTCTCGGCTTCACTGTGAGTATACACTTGAATGTTCTAATGCACTTTCTTCTTCTAAAAATCCAGATCTCCACAAGCCCTGTGCAGAATCTTTCTCAGGATGAAATAATATTCGGTGTGGCAAATGTTAGTTCAGGAGAGCTTCTAAAAGGGTGTAAAATGTCTTGGGGAAGTGGTATGATTAATAAATGAAAGTTTGTTCTATCCAGATGTGGCATTAAAGAAGCTACTACTTCATCTTTCATCCACTTCTGCTTTTTCCCTTGCTTCACTCAAGCACCATTTTCAAAAGCACATTCAAGATACTCTGCAGCATTGAAGTAAGAAGGTAAAAAAAACACTGGTTTATTTATTGCTTTAGATTAGCTTGGGAAATAGCCTATTTAAACATTCAACCGAAATTAGTTTGCTAAATACACAGTTAATAGATCAATGGAAGACCCAGGAAAGAAAACACCTGGCAAGGTCTTGTGACTTTACATCAATGACATGTGGATGCTGCTTTGCAGATAGCCAAGTTCACACAGATACAGTGAATGGTGAATGCTGGGAGTGATTGTAAAATAAGACAAAAAAAACCAAAAACAAAAACCTGTTTTTATTTAGACTGGAGTACTACAAAGAGGTGGGTGGTCATCATCTGCCTGGGTGTGGGTGGCATATTTGGCATATTTTTCTCTGTATTATGGGGCTGAATATACACAGATCACCCTTCTCAGTAGAGATTACTCCTACGAGGACACCCAATGCATATCCAGAAAATGATTTAAAGAATGTATCAGCACAGCGCAAGGGAATTCCAAAAGCAGACAGATTCACTCAGGGAAATGCATATGCAGCACATCTCTTATTGATAGCTTAAGAGGCTCGTGAAGGATAACTCATGCCTCTCAGAAGGATAACCAGTAGCTAAGCTTCTTCACAATAATGCCTGTGTCTTTAAAAATGCCTGCAAATCAAAAAGTGAGCTTCCATAGATCAGGAGCAGCCCATGGCTGCTGCAATCTAAAGACTTGACTGTCTTGTAGCTCCAGCCCCAGGAACAAAGCTTCCCCCTCCCCTTAGGTACTACAGACCCCTCCTCCCTGAGAGTAAGCCGCCACGACAGCAACACTACCCCAAGATCTCTCGTGGCCCACCATAATTATCCTACTACATAAAGCAAGGGCAATACAGAGGCAAGCTGTCTGCATTCAATCAATAACCATTTGTTATCTTTTAATGATAATAGTGAAAAGCTGCCACTGCTACTATGTTCACTGACTGAGCATCTGTGCCAGGCACTCTTCGAGAAACATTCTATACATTGGTTCATTTAATCCCCACCACAATCCTGCAAAGTGGGTGTTACTAACCCATTTCAAAGATGAGGAAACTGGGTCTCAGGGCGATTATCTAACTTGATCTAATACATACTAAGTAGTAAATCAAAATTGTTAAATTATGATACTCTAACTCTAAAACCTGTCTTTCTCAGGGCTGACATTCAGTTGGAATGCACCAGGCCCCACTGCCCTGACCCCTCCACTCAGACTTTCCCTTGATCTGGCAACTAACGGGTTAAAGCCGGCACAATGCTTAGTGCTAAGAAAGAGTTGTTCTGATTCCCACACTACCCCTTTTCTTAATTATTTTGAATATTGCCACTGTTCCTTCTGCCAAGTTCAACTTGGGAACCCCTATTATGTGCAAATCATCAACCAGGTGATGTAAAGCAGGGTCTGTAGCTGGGTACTAGAGTTTCTGCTTGACCTCAACCCTGTTTTGTATAAAGGGAGTGAATCAGAATGCTTGGGGTGAGGGTGGTTAATAAGCATCGCTACCACCCGCTAGACTATCACCACCCACTACTTCCCACACTTCTACTAACTGGCCCTGCAAGCATTTAGATTTTCAGATTCCCGAGAGGACAGAGTTTGCAATCTGGGGAGAGTGGCTTATCAAACATGAATGCAGAGAGGGGTACTCAGGCCAGAGCTTCCAGGGGCCTCCTGGGGTCATATGGCCAGGACAGAACAACGCTGAAGTGTATACTCATGTACCTGGACTCTGAGTCCCCCAGGTTCTCTCAGGATGACTTAAGGAGCTCATAATCCAGTGAAGGACAAAACAGGCACGTAACTAAATGAGTCTGAGCCCAACCATGAGGTGTGTGCTCCAGTGGAAGTGTGAAGGGGACAGAGGGGTGGGAGGGGGCTACTAACTGTGATGTGGCCTCTGGAAAGATCCCACTAAGAAGGGAACATCTAGGTGCAGCTGAGGGATAAGATCCAAGATGGTACTGAATTCCCCTACAACTAACAGGTCCAGCTTAATAATTGTAATATCAAGCTGTATCTTCCCTTCTACTCTGGTTAGAAATATGTTTGAGATCTAAAGATAATAATCGTTTGTGATTATGCTTGATCAGTATTGGAATTGGACTGTTCCATTGGGCATGCTATGGAAAGAATTAAGCCTACCCAAAAGCATATTTGAGAAAAACAAAGCACAATTAGAACGTTCATTTGTGGATCATGGGATCCAACTAAAGCCAAGCCTTTGAATGTTGGCAAAGGCACAATGTGAATAAAACTGTAATCACTGTGGAATTGTCAGAATACAAACTGTATCTCCTGCCTTTTTGTGTTCACCTTTCCATTTTGTCTTCGAGGTGTTATAATGGGGAGCCCTTGAAAACTCATAGTGGAGATGCCCTCTAGACACACGCCAGCCTGTGTTCTCCATGCCTCATGGTGCTGCTGAAGGTCAGAATTAAAAGGTATCTTGGTCCAAAGTCACTCCTTTTATGAGTGGGAAAACTGAGCTTGTAAGAAGCCAAAACTTGAAGTCAAGTCTTTTAGATCTTCACTCTTCAAAGTCTGACCCTTGGACCAGGGGTCCTGATAGAAACACAGACTCTAAGTCCCCACTCTGGGCCAACTGATACAGAATCTGCTTTTGTGCAAGATCCCCAAGTGATCTGCGTGCACTGCAGAACCAGAAAGCACTTTTAGACTGGTGTGCTTTTCACTGAAACAGATAACCTCTATAATACATTTCCTACTTAGTTTGTATTTGTCTAATACATATTTGAGGACAGAAGAGACAAGCTGCAGAACATTTTAACTACAGAGACATGGAACAGGCCAGATCTCCCTGGATGAGCTGGAGATCTCCACAGGGCAAGCAGGAGCTGTGTACTTAGGACCTGCCCTCCTCAGGACTAGGAAAGGTCTCCAATTCAACTCCTCAAGAGTGATGTTGAAGGCCAGGATGGGATTCTCGGATCCTCTCGTGAATTTAATGAAGATTTTATTTCAGCTGGGCTTTCAAGAGGTTGAACCTGATCTGAGAAATAAACTCAACCTAGTCTTCCTTGCATTGCTCTGGCAAAAGCCATTCTTGGCCAATCCAGCTTCTGCTCTTCGGAAGATGACAGAAACGCCTCACACATGACCTCCACATTAGGGTTTTTCTAGCATGGGGACTGGTTCCATTTTATTTAATCATATCCTTATTTCCCCTGATAAATATCACATTTCCATTTCTGTCTCCTTGCTAAGCTGCTTTTGATTCTTTCTGACAATCCCTAAGGGGGCACATCTTTTTCCCCCTAACACCATTTTAAACTATATTTAAACAAAACAGAACAATTTTAGGAAATGGTATATAGAGTTTTTCTCATAGCAACTTTTAGCCAATTGGTTTTAAAAAATTGTTTTAAGCACTTTGGTTATCCATGGTTAATGCATTACTTTAGAATTCACTCTACCATTTATTTATAAATTGATTTTCCATGAAAAACATTCTGTGGTGGTATCTTGAATTCAGTGATAAATAATCTCCATGAGGCAACAATAACATTCACCTTTTATAAAAGGATTTTCTTAGGTTAAAACAATACTTTTAAGTCAAAGTGAAATAAAAATAAACCTTTTGAATATCGATGACATTTCTGGATGTGGTTGAAAATAACATAATATGGTATTAACAGGATTAAGAAAAAAAAAAGCTTTATTGCCCAGATTATGCTCGATATCTTTTAGATATTACTTCTTTCATGAGAAGCCGGTGCATTTATTTTCCCAAAGGTAGGGTTTTCTGTCATAAACCTGGGGCATGACTGCGATAGAATCCCACTGACACAGACTCTCTCCTCTACCAAACTCTGGTCAGTCTCTTTTGACCTCTCTCCTCAACTAGGCCCTGACTTCTGGATTTCTGTGTTCATTTCTGCATTGCCCAATTTTAGCAAGAATTCTGCTAAGTCAGTTTAGCCACCCCCCCCACCCTGGATATCTGATCATCCTTGATATTTGATAGAGTTCCTTATTATCCACCATCCGCCAGGTTATGTCTGATCACCCTGGCCTGCCTTCAGCAGGAATCCTGTTCGGTCAATTTAGCCAGAATCCCCCTTACCTCTGATGTTTCCTCTTAGCAATTTTCCATCCACTAACTTCCCATCCTAGTTCTTAGCTATAAATTCCTACTTTTCCTGTTGTATTAGGAGTTGAATCCAATCTCTCTTCCCCATCGCCGTGGTCCCTACACCTGTGGTGATGGTCCTGAATAAAGTCAACCTTATTGTTCTTTAACAAGTTTCATGAATAATTTTTTTTCACACCACTTAGCCAGTTTTCACTTAACCAACCCAATGAATTAACCAATCCTCCCACAAATACAAGAACTAACACTGGAATCCTTTTCCTTTGACTCACCCACCCTACTTCTGCTTCCAGCAGCAGTGCTTTATGCTTACCAAGGGTTGGTTGTGTTTGGACCCAGCTTACTTATGCAAGTTCTCCTTGTTATTAATTATGCATTTAATTAAACATCAAATAAATGAAATCTGAGTATGAAAGGAAAGGAAGTTACTTCTATGAAAACAAACTTAAGGAAGACTCAGGGAGGATGACTTGCAAAAGAAAGTCACTGCTATTAAATAAGTGTAAGCAATACAACTGTAAAAGACTGAGAAAAATCATCAACATAAAGGATTTTGTGCTCAGATTGAAGCACATGTACCTTCAAGTTCTCCCTTCACTTTAAAGAAATTTAAAACTGAAAATAAAAGCCACATAATGGCTGTAGTGATGCAAGAAAGATAATGGGGACCTCCAGTTTGAAGAGTCCCATTCAAAGGAAAGTCTCTGATTCTGCATCCAAAGATGGTCAACTGCACATATGCTTATACATTAAAACACCATGTTTAAGTACATATGTATATTTTGCACATTTTCTTGCTTTTATCAACTTTCCTATTAACTAACTACCAAACTCAATTTAATTAGATGAGGGGGTTGTTTCTACCATGCCTCAGAAGACCCAATGGGGCATGCTTTGTGCTTAAAGAAATCAGGTTTGCATAAGCCATTGGAATAGTCCCCAATTACTCACTAATTGGCTTGTCCTGTTACTGAAGGCACCATTGAAAACAGCATCTCCTTAAGGTCAGTTCCAGCACTCACAATCAATCTGCATCTCCCTCATTTCCTCAAAAGAAGATACCATTTTTTTTTTTCGTTTCATACTGGAAAAATTCCTAGAGTGTACGTCAAGACACCCAGAACTAGTTCGAGTCTTCCTGTAACTCAGACCAGTCTTTCTGCTTCCTCCTGTGTCTCATGCTGGGGTTGGGCTATGTGTTGGGTCATCAGCCCTGCAAATCTGGCCCAGCCTTCCCCTTCTGTCTAGGGAGTATGGGGGAGGGCTCTCTGGCCTTGCTGGCCTCTTATGTGTCCTCCCCACTCACTCACTAGTGTGGACGCTTTCATGGCTGCTGCCCTGTGGTCACTGCACCTAGACACCCAAAATGGTTGGCTGAGCATGGCCTTCCCTTCACCAGACCCCATCACAGTCTGTAAAAGGCTGATTTCAGAGGCCACTGTCCCTCCCCAGCTGCCCCTGCTCCTGCCCCCACCCAATGCTGAGAAGGCCTCAGCATCTCCTTTTTATCTGCAATTTGCTGTTTCTTATCATTACTGATTTCAAATTCTGTGCCTGAATTAGAGATAATATGAAATCTCAAGTTCAGAACTTGTTCTGTTGGATTCTTTCCTTGAAAGTGCTGAGAAGTGAACCATTATTAAAACAATGGAGGTTGAGATGGGGGAAAAAGAACTGTTTTTTTCTTTTTTTCTAAATCAAATGCAGTATCTTTCATCTTTATTCCACTACCACTTATCACGCTGAACTTTGGGTCAGATGGCAAATAGACAAGCACTCAGGCTCTTGAGACAGGTGGCCTAGATCTGAATAGTTGCTCTACCATTTCCTAGCTATGTGATCCTGGACAAGTTACTTAATTTCCTGTGCCCCAGTTTCCTCCTCTATATAATGGGGTTGCTAATAGTACCTACCTCACAGGGTTTTGGGGGATTAATGGAATAAAGCATTTAGCACCGTCTGAAACACACAGTTGTTCAATTAGCAACAATTACTAATACCACTAATACCGCTATTGGTGTGAGATAAAGAGAAGGGAGAAAATGAAATGGTGATGGAAGAGACAACAGGAGGAAAGGAGAGGGCTTTGGAATGGTGGACAAAGTGAAATGGCAACTTTTGACCTTCCTCAGCTCAAGTTCTGAAAAGAAACCACCTAAAACAATATGGAAGAGTAATCTAATTTTTTTAAATCCCAAGACATTTTTTTGCAACTTGAAACAACTTAAATACATAATTAATCGGCTTCTCCTAAAACCAGCCACTCACTTTTTTTCAGTTCCTACTTTTACAGCCACAGGTAGGGGCCATATGCGTCCAAACGCATGCGTGGACGTTCACAAACCCAAATAAACCAAGAAAGGAATAATATCAAAGGCATATGTACAAATGGGAAAAAAAAAGCCCTTTCTTGTTTGCATTGGAGAATACTTACAACAAAAGTGAGCTCACCTTAGCTAGGAAGATCTGTAAATATCAGATGCAGTCTGCAGCACATCTCTGACTTTTACATTTGGAAAGTGTGACATTTAAGTGTGTCAGTCTAGGCAGAAGCTGGCTGCTTGTATAGACAGGTAATGCCATGTCAAGCATCACAGCTACCTGTTACCTAGGTCCACCTAGGCACTAAACAGCATACAAAAGCCAAAGCCAATTTCATGGAATTCAGTGGGCAGACTGTAGAAGAGTCTTAATAATGAAGCCCAATCCATTCTTTAATATCCTTCCTCAAATGGCTAGTATACAGCATGCCCACCAGATAGAGGAAGAGACAGTAAAATATTTTCTGCATGTATGGTTCCGCAGGTACCTCCCGTAAGCAATTACAACCCACTTGGTATTCAAAGCAATAAAAAAAACCCAAATCTTAGGAATCAAGAATGTTAAAATGAGTCACTTTGCAGTGCACCACAGATATCACATATCAGTTCCACATCCGTGGGATCCCTGTCTCTGTAAACTTTCCCCACTCCAAGTCCTGTGCTGAAAGAGAAGTATTCCATGGCTCTTGGTTGAGCTCCTGTTGTAAGCCAGGTATCTTGCAAAGTATGAAGGGCAGTGAGAGAGGGGAGGCCCACAAACCTGAACTGGATGTGTCATTCACTCTCTAGCTGCTCGCAGCCTCGTGTGATGTGGGTTTAGACTCTGGCTGCACATTAGAATCATCTGGGGAGTTTTAAAAAACAAAACACTGGTGCCCAGGCAACTCCCAGAGGTCCTGGTTCTGGAGCAGGGCTCAAGTGATAGTAATTTTTAAAAGCTTCTCAAGCAATTCTAATATGAAGCTGGGGCTTTGAACCTTTTGTTTCCTGGGAGTTTAAAAACATGCAAAAAATTAATTACCACAAAATGAAACTCCTGCTATAATTAAGGTGAATATATTATGCTTAAGGGGAAAAAAGAAGGAGCTACTAAATTCTAAGGGTTGTTTTTGTTTTGTTTTTCCTCTTTTGGTGGCTGGCTGGTACAGGGATTCAAACCCTTGATGTTCTCAGCACCATGCTCTCCCGAGTGAGCTAATTGGCCAGCCTGGTTCTAGGGGATTCTGAAAAGCTTCACATAGAAGGTGACAGTTGTGCTGGGTTTTGAGTAATGAATAATAAGACTTCAAGTAAAAGAACTCTCCAAGGAGAGTTGCAAGGGAGGCAGGAAGATCATGTTCAAAGGTTTGGGGGTACGTCAACACAGCACTGAGAGGTAGTTCAGGGTAGATGGAATGTAGAATTCATGGGCTGGGGAAGATGGCAAGAAGGGAAGCTGGAATACAAGTCGGAGTCAACCAAAGGAGTTGGACTTTTTTCACTGGGCAACTGAAAAACAGATTGGATATCATCTATACCTGAAAAAATATTTCAGCAATCATGTGGAGAATAAACTACGAGAGGGAAAGATGGAGAGCAGGGGAGGGCCACCAGGACCAGGGCAGATAACTGAGGCTCCTGAGTTCCTGGAGCAGAAAACTTAAGGAGGACCACACTCTTAGGTGCCAACTATACACTTACACAACCTTGAGAGTGAGTGCTTCCTTAATCTTATACCTCAGTCACATCAACCTCCTCACCCTAGTTCTGGCCCTACAA
Organism: Cynocephalus volans; assembly: GCF_027409185.1. Classification (NCBI taxonomy): domain Eukaryota; kingdom Metazoa; phylum Chordata; class Mammalia; order Dermoptera; family Cynocephalidae; genus Cynocephalus; species Cynocephalus volans. Next base: position 64,114,563 of record NC_084461.1, on the reverse strand, counting down.
AGAAGAGGAATGGAAGGAATATCACTGAGCAGATAACTGCAGTAGCCTAGAACTGGTGACAACCTGGTCTTAGGCAGGGGCAGCAGTCTTGGAGAAGAGAGAAAAGGCTGGAGATATTCTTACCAACTGATGGGAGAGGCAAGAAGGAGTTGAAATTGACACTGAAGATTTTGGCTTCGAATAGGTCATAATAAAATTAATACAGAAAGGGGGTAAGAGAGGAAGGCAAGCCTACCAGGGACCATGTCTTAAACCAGTGAGGAAGATGTTCACCTCTGTAACCCTCACTATAGCATTTGTGAATGGGGCGGAATCACGCAGTACAGGCAATACACACAAACCAATAAAGCAATGATCAATACAGCTGATATCAGAAAATGCATCATGAAAGAAGCAGGGCTTGAGTTGAGGCTCAAAAGAAAAATAAAACAAGGAGTCTATGAATAAGAAGAGGGTAAGCTGAATGGCATTTTTGCTTACTTTCAGGCATATACAACAGCCCTGGGAAAGATCTAGGGTGGCGAGCCTGAGTGGGCTGGGAAGGTTAGGAAAGTAAGGAGCCTGATTGCAATGGCTGAGTTGGGTGTGTGGAGCAATAGCATTAGGCTAGATGAGTAAGAGAAAACCCTTAAAAATTAAACCAAAAAATTTTAAATTACTTACATAGGCAATGGGGGCCATTAATGAGTTCCTGAGTAGGGAATTAACATAATGAAAGCCCTAATGTGAAAACACCAAGACACTTTAGAGCAGGATCAGCAAACTTGTTCTGTAAAGGGCCAGGCAGTGAACATATTATTTATTTATTTATTTTTTAAAGAAAATGAAATTTTATTAATATTACTTTTTACATTTTAGGATGTTGTGGAGCAGTTGTCAGGTGGGGGGGACAGTGGAAAGGGGAAGGAAATGGGATGGAAGAAGGAGAGAGGAGGAGGGCTCTGATTGAGGCCTGTGGCACACCCCTCATGCCCATAGGGGAGACTGGGGGGCTTCCAGCAGTGGTTTCGTCATTGCTGGGCTGGGTTCAGATGTCAGAGGGGTGTGGAAAAGCCATCAGCCCCCACCACCCCAGCTCAGGAACTGGGGACCCTTCTTGCTGTGATTCAGTGGTTGTTTCTGGGCTGCTTGCATGTGTCGGGGGTGTGTGGCTGAGGCCAGAGGCCCTCCACACCCCCTGCTTGGGAGAGCCCAGGGTGCTTCCTGTGGTGGCTTGGTGGTCATCACTGGGCTGGATGTATGTGTTGGGGGTGTGTGGCCACCTCAGCTCGGGAGAGCCCGGGGCACTTCCTGCAGCAGTTTGGTGTTCACTGTTGGGCTGGCTGCACATATTGGGGGTGTGTGGCCAAGGCCCTCATCCCCCACCCACGGGATTAGTTGTGGGTGTTGGGGGTATTGCCGAGGCCCCTGGCCCTCCCTCATTTCTGGCTTGGTAGCCCAGGGTACTTCCGGTCCTTCTATGTGTCATAGGTGTTCTTTGATGAAATGAGACCTTTACTAGTTAATATGAAACTTTGTCTCTGGTTGGGGGTACTTTGTTCTTACTTTCAGTTCTGTGTTAGATTATTTGCTGTTCCCACCATTTAAACTCTGTGCTGAACTAATTTGCTATCCTTTGCTTACTTCTAAAATGGGGGAACTTCCGGAGGGACCAGTACTTGAGCTGTGTGGTTGAGATAGATTGCTGCTTTGTTGCTGATTCCCTAGAGACGGCTTTTTGTGCAGCCCAGGTTTTAATGGTTGACTTTATAGGCACTTCCAGCCCTTAAGAGATCTGAAACTCTGGTCTGGGCCTGAGTCTTTTCATCAAACTGCACCCCATGCCATTTTGTATTCCTGACCAGTCTCCTCTGAGTGGTCTTTCGCTGATAGGGGTGGAGATCAGCTGTCCTTACTGTGCCCCAGTGTTCTCCTTGTGGGCCCATCTCCCCCACCGCCTGTGCTGCAAACACTTCTCATGGGACGGGCCATGCACCAGTCCCTTGCAATGACTCACTGGCCTCTAAGTGGCTCCTTTTCTTCAGTTGTTGTGGCTCCTCGCTTCTATGTGAGTCCATGGGAAATCTATTAGTGGTCTTGCTGGCCTGGGGGGTCACCAAGGCCCTCTTTTCCCCTGTTGCCTCCAAGCAACTTCATCTGAAAGGCACAGCTGCAGCTTATGCTGGCTTCTGCTCTATGCACTCAGCAACTCCAACCTGGACGCAGCTAGGGCTTGAAACAGTCCAAGCGGTTTTTCTTTCTCTCATCGTGGCTTCTTCTGCCTTCATGCACTCCGTAGGTCTCTACTTCTCTTCACCTGAGCTCTAGCAGCCCAAGCTTGGCTGTCGTTGCCTTTTTATAGTTGTAAATTGGTTGATTTGTGGGAGATAGTGATGCTGGGGACCATCTATTCCACCATCTTGACCAGAAGTTCCTGACAGTAAATATTTTAGATGGACTCTATCACAGCTACTCAACTCTGCTGTTGCAGAATGAAACCAGCCACAGACAATATGTGAACAAACAGGCATGGCTGTGTTCCAATAAAACTTTATTTACAAAAACATTCAGTGAGCCGGATTTGTCCTGTAGGCTGGAGTTTGTGGATTAAAAGTTTGCCTATAGCAGAATAGTTTGCCTTTTCTGAGGGTAGGTGTGTAATGATTGAAGAGAGTGGAGATATCTGAGAGGAAATATAAAGCTTAATACCAAGTCTGGGGTGAGGAAAAAAGAAGAAACTTGCTTGGGGGATGACAGCATAGCAGGGCAGTATAGATCATTGTGAAACATGTGATTTCTCTTCAAGAATAAATGACAGAGAAGACAGAAACTCAAGGGTCAACCCTGAAGAATCGCCACACTTAGAAGGCAAGATATCAGAGATAAGAAAGTGTGGACAAGGAAATAAGAAGAGGGTCCCGACAGAGTCAAGAAACCTTGGAAGAGAAGGAGAAGACAACGGCTGCTCAGCCGTGCCCGTAGCATGAGAACACAGGTAAGACCTTTGGGCTTGTCCAGAAAAAGGTCACTGGTGAGGTTCGAAAGCACAATCTCAGGCCTTATTAGCGGAGAAAGCAGAGACTAGGAGATTAAAGCAGAGTGGGCAATGAGGAAATAGAGGCAGAGGATGCAGCCAAGTACAACTGCAATTCACAAGAACAAAAGGACATGACGTTGCTGGACTGAAAGGAACTGAAGCAAATGCATCAGCACGGGAGATCAAGGGAGTGAAGACAGGAGAAAAGCACAAGCCATTGACGTGGATATGATCACTCTGAAACCACAGCCACAAATATAATGGACCATGGCAGATGGCCAGTGCTACCAAAGGAGTGGGCTATTTTGGAAGAACAGTGCTATCATGTTTCTTGCTTCCAGAAAATGCATGAAAAACAGACTTATGAGAAATTTATTCATCTCCTCAAGTTCAAGCATAACTGCAAATAATGAAAGGCGTTTTTTTTTTTTTCAGAGAAGTCTCTTTTGTATCAGCAGAGTGAACAAACAAAGCATAAAAATCTAAAAGGAACTGGTATTTTAGAGGAACAGAATAAGAAAACAATCTTTGATCTATGGCTATATTAAATCTTTTGATATTTTCCTCAATAGAGAGGCGTGGAGGGGGAAAGGCTCTCACTGCCTAAGTCCGGACGTTTCCAGACACTGGGAACAAGACTGTGCATGGCAGGAAAACAGGTTTGAAAAGGAACTCAAAGATCACACAGTGCTTGATTGACACTGATTGGAAAATAATTGCAGAAGTCCTGCAAGACCCCTTTCCTGAAAAATCATCTGTAAGTTTTTTTGTTGCTGTTGTTTTTTAAGTTTCAGTGGCAAATATCAAAATAACAGCCAGACTAGATCATAATAGATTCCAGTAAATGTCTAAAGAGAAAATTCAGTCATCCATTTCTGATGCTCCAACATGACCTTTCATTTCCCAAAATAGGCAGATACCTCAATTGTCAGTCCAGAGCAACAAGTGAATAAATATTGGGATCTACCTTGAACTAATGAATGTTGCTTCTAATCCATTACTGCTGGCAAAGCCAAGGTGAATTCAGGACAGCGTTTCTTGACGCTTGAGATTTATTTTGTCAGTGATGAAGCATCACCCAAAGTCTCCTCAATCTCAAGCTGTCAGAAGTACACTTAGGCATTTCAGGAAAGGTCACCCAAATATTCAGGTGCTGACCCCCAGTACTGAAGCTGTTATTTAGTAGCTGATTATTTTTATTATGGTTATTTTATTACAATTTATGTCTAGAATGAGCAGTTAGCCATCTACTGCTCAGATTAGGAGGTGGAACATGTGATTACTTTGAAAGTAAGAAAAAAGTTTGGAATTTTAATGAGTTATTAGATTATAGCTCAAAACCAAAACCAAAAAAATGCTGAATCCATTTTGTTTCTCCTCTAAAACCTGAAAGAAGACATGTTAAAAACCAACACACCCCAAAACCTCTTGATGTCCCTTAAACATACCATAGTAGTTCTTATCTGTGAGCACTTATTCAATTAATCGTAAGTGCAACATCTTCCTCTTGCTTTTCATCCAAATCCTGTACCCTGAACTTCACCTCCACATGCTTTGTGAAGACACCCAGACTACTCTAGTTTGCATGGGAAACTTCTATATATTCTCCCCCACATTCTGACTTTGTATTACTTGTCAGTTTTCACATGTATCAGTCTTATTTCTACAACTAATTTGAATTTGACCCCTGGCAGGAACTATGTCTTATGGCATCTTACTCTGAAACTCCATGAGACTACACTGTTCTAGGCACATTTTAAATAATGAGTAAAACCTGGCCAATTTAACTTGAATTTAACATAGGAGGTTTAACTCAAATCGATTCTCAAGCAATTGATGGAACTAATGTAAAACTGAAATTCTGACCATAAAATCTTGAGTGTCCTGAGAAAGTGTGATAAATGGTATACCTGAGACCTTTCGTCTAGAAGAGTTATTCCCAAATGCACATCTACAGGACAGTCTTCATAAGAAAGTTTCCACAAGTCTACAGTGAAATGAGAAAAACAAGGAAAATAATATGCTTTTTTCATAAACATAAATTAATTCAATTCACAGGAAGGTCTTTTATTCTAAGGATATGTTCTTCCTATTATTTTGACTTGAACACGACTTTTGTTTTATAAAATGATAGTGAAGATAAAGAATAATGTGTGTTGTTGCAATTATTGTTGTTTTAAAATGTCCTTCCTTAGTAAAGTAAAAAGTCGGCTTCTCTATGTCAATCCTTCTCATTTAAAAAAAAATTGGAGCTTAAAATCCAGAAGACTGGGAACCACTAGTATAAAACTCCAAATGGCAGAAATAATATTTTAGAAACACTATACTCTGACAAAGAGCTAAAGGAGAAAGGAAAAAGATTAAATATTTTGGAAATACTGCACTCTAAAAAAGGGCTAAAGGAAGAAAACAAATTTACTCTAACATGTAACAGAATAGAGATGTCTCTTGTGTGCATGTCTGATGATTGTACAACATGACTGTAAATTCTGTGACACTCCAAAAGGTGGAATTTATGATGCCTCTCCTTGATTCTGGGTAACCGCTTGAACCAATAGAATATAATAGAAGACATGTGACTTCCAAGATGAGGTCATAAAAGGCCATGCAGCCTCCACTGTGCTCACTAGAACACTTGGCTCTTGGAACCCTGAGACACCATCTATCTATGTCTGACTACTCTGAGACTGCCATGCTGAAGAGGTCACAGGTATGTACTCTACTTGATGGTCTCAGCTGGGCCCACCTTTCAGCCATTCCTGCCAAGGTGTCAGCCATTTTTGGCCCTCCAGAATAGTCTATCTACTAGCAAAACACCACTGAGTGACCTCTGTTGATACCACAAATAAGAGAAGAGTCACCCAACCAAGCCCTGTTCAAATCCTAACTCACAAAAATGTGAGATATAATAAAATGTTTATTGTTTAATGCCACGAAGATTTTGAATAGTTTGTTACACAATAACACATATGTGTAGTAGCATATTTCCTAAAACACTTCTAAAAATACGTCATTCACCAGGATACTCAGACTATAAGGAATACAGTATTAAGAATCAGATATATTTTTCCATTTTCAGTTTTGAGGAAGATCAAAATGGTTTTGTCGCTAGTACTTTTTTCAGTACTGCAAACCATTCCAAAAGAAAAACATCAGAAGCAACTCCATTAAGGCACTACACTTTCCCCCCTTAATTTCAGCCATAAACTAAACAGCAAGTGGGAGCTAGAAATGAAGCTAAAAGTTTACCCTCTTGCTCCTGTCATGTCTCCAGGCAATCCCAAGAAACATTTTTGGGATTTTGTTTTTGTCTTAATGAATGGGTTTTAAAAGTAGGGGAAAGATAGGAATCAAGTAGATGGGGATTGAAGCAGAGGGTGTTTTATGGGTGGTGGTGGGTGATTTGGTTTTAAGACGGGAGACTTGATCATGACGCAAGGAGAAGAAACATGCAGAGAGCACTTGCTCGCCAGCAAAAATATATTAATTAGATCCTAGAGGAAAGAGCACAAGGACATAAATTCCGTGAGCTCTGGAGCATGCCAACTGCAATGTGTATGATTAATACAGCTCAGAGGCAGGATGAAACAGAACTGCAGCTCTTCTTAGGAAAATGGGTAGCAGATTCGCTGCCCTGGTTTTCTACTGGCACAACCTCCCCTTCCCCGAACTGAGAACGACCAGCCCTCTTCCTATTTTCCCATCTTGAGACTCCAGTGGGGGAAAGCAGTAACTACTTGAATCTCAGACATTTAAATCTCGAAGCACAACTTACACTAAATGTGTGAAACTTTGACTCACTGTGTGTGTTGTGGTGGGGAGAGCACCGTGCACATAGGGCTGTCACAAATAAAAAACTGCTTCTCAGACTCAGGCTGGAGCCTCACAGCTGTGTGTGCAGATAAGCAGAGCGGTATCAAGGGCAGAATCACAGGGCTTTGTGCAACATTCACTTTCTCATGCAGACCTTAGGATGAAGCCATTGCCACCTGCAACCTGACCCATCCAAATGGAGAGCTGACGACAGGCGCAGCGGTGCTGTCAGACGTATCTGACAGCGTTTGACTAGTGACTTATTACTGATTCCAATCCTGCCTCTCTCTCAGGGACCCTCAACTATCTTTGCCAAACTGAATCTGACTTACTAACCCCTTGGGTTATATGGTTAGTTTTTATGTCTAAAGTTCTGATTTCAGCTGCTGGAAATAATGAATTATGTAATTTTCTAGATCTTAAGTTTTAATTGTTTAGAAATTTAAAATATTATTGTAGATAATTTTTCTAAGGTTCACTGCATTCAGGATTAGTGTTAAGTGTATCCCCTCAGCAAATAGAGCCACAAACAGGAACCTGTCCAGAATGTGAGAAAAATTTTAGCACTATTTCACCTTTCATGCTACATTCGATTTTCTCTCTGCCCTTCAACAATGATAACTATCACTAAAGTCTAAACATTCACTATTAGATTCAGTGTCAACTTTTCTTTTTAATTAAAACTATATATATCCTCCTACTTTAAAGGATAAATTACCTTTTTATTGAATTATACCTAATCCCTGGGCCATTTGAGTAAAATCTAGTCATGGTCAGATTCCTTCTGTTTTACAATAAAGAGCAATATGAGATTACAACGTGTGCTTCAGGTACCTACCTGTTGTTGGCAAACTCTAGCCTCCAGGGGGAGCCAAGGACACCTCCCCCCATCCCTTCCCCCTCCCCATCCTTCGCTCCCCCCTCCCTGCCCCATTTCACCCAGCAAGCAGGAAGAGCTCTGATTCTATGAAGGATAAAATGGAAACTTTGGAGACTTAAAAATGAGGCCACTTATGCCAACCAGCCACCAAAAAAGAAAAGAAAAGAAAAGAAGAGGCCAGTGTAGTTGAGTGGGGAAATGATCTCTTCATTTGGATCATCTCTCTTCTACATAGTGTCTTCTCTGGTATCATCTCCCACAGCACCTCCTATTCTTCCCTCCCTGCCCCCCTCCCGCCTCTCTCAAGAACTGTGAGGGGTCTGAGATTTTTACCTTATTTGAAAGCGAATAAGTTAGCCTGCCAGTTTCACAGATGCTGGCAGAAGACATGCAACTCTTGGCTCTGAGACAAAGGACTTATTTAATACTCAGCAATAGTAGTAACCAGGGTATCAAGCATCTGTGCTGGCCAAGTGAAGCAGGCAGCTTAAGCCTGGCTCCAGCCCTGGTGTAATGCTAGATCAACAAGAGGACCCCAGCTCATTGGGATAGGAGACCACGTCCAAATTGGAAGACAGGGTCTTAGCTAGTAATGAAGAACATACAAGTCTATAGCAGGGGTCCACAAACAATGTTTTTGTATAGCCCATGAGCTAAGAATGGTTTCTCACATTTTAAAAAGAGGGTTATAATAAAGAAGAATATGTGACAGTGACTACAGGTGACCTGAAAACCTTCAAGTATTTACTATCTGGCCCTTCAAAGACAAGTTTGCTGACCCCTGGTCTATAGTGTGCTCTGTGCTTGTAGCCCTAGGGGAAGATGGCAGTACCATGACAAAGAGGATTCAGGATCGCTCTCCACTTACTCCATTAGAGCCACAAATTGTAGGCACAATGGAAACAAGTGCATTAGGAGGTTATCTTTCTCTTTCATTATTAACCCTCACTCCCCACATAAACACTAGAGGCAGGTAGATTTCATAAAATGGGGTTGAGGTCATGGCTGATTGTCACTTCGACATTTTTGTGGGGAAAGGTTTTTTTCACCAACATCTTTCTTGTGTAGTTTGATTTCTAACAGCTGCCACCCATCCCTCCAGAAGTCATCTCTGACCTTCTTTTAGGAAACCACTTCCTTCCTTCCAACCACAGTATTTCTCCACAAATAGATGCCATTTATTCCAGCATCACCAGTTTTCTCTACTACCCAGATTATCTCGATACCGAGCAAGCTGATTCATCTAGCACTGCCTTTCTCAAGCCTCTCAAATTCCATTTGCTATTGTTGCTATGACTGGTTTCCAAGCAGCATCAGCAGTGTCTGATAGCTTCCATAATTGGTGCCATGTAAAGGAACCAGTTATTATCCTAACCTTCAGCTAGCACAGGATTTATTCAAGCCTTTACTAATTCGGTAATAGTTTGATGCAGTTGATGGATTCCCTGGTTCTACTGAGGGACATATCAGTTTTATTCTATCTTCTTTGATCCAGTAGTTCTCTTGGCTTTAGAAACAAAATCCTAATTGACAAGCCTGAGATAAAATACACCTACTTAAGCCTTTGTAATATCCTTAATTCCTAGTTTTTCACCACCTGCCCCAACATTCAAGACGGTTCCTGTGATTATTACATCATGTCTAGATGCTAAGTACAGTGCCCTAGTCACACAGATCTGGGCCAGTCTTGTCACATCAGTAAGTTGGAATGACAGCCATAATTTTGCCATAGCGATTCTAGGAATCAGAGTACTTCTAAATGGAGTCACTAGCCAGATCTCAATTGCTAACCATCCAGTGTTCCCGGATTGATTAATTTCCAGCACACATTCAGATCTCTCCTCCAAAGGGTTTTATGGGACAATTATTCAACCTTCTTTTACTTTGTCTAATAAAATGTATTTTGTGCTTTTATATTGTTATATTTTTCTTTCATGCCTTGGTAGTATAACTGCCTGACACAGGAACCTAGTTAAGTCAGCAATACTTTATATAACAGTTAATTAATTAATAGTGAAAAATAGGAGAAGGATTGCTAGAGTACTTACCACAGCCGCATTAGCACCAAATGAGTGCCTCAAGATTAATGTTACACCCAATAATTAATTAAGCAATGGTGTCTACAAGGCAGTCTCGGAAAGCAGCAAAAGGGCAGGGCAAAGGATCTTCTCTTCGGGGTTGAATCTGTCACTGAAGCACGCCAGGAACATCACTAAAGAACTACTAAAACTCCCACAGTCGATATATTTTCAGAAAAGGGAGATTGTTTTATACTTAAGAGAAAATCTTTGCTCTCTGAACTTTACAACGCACACACATTAGAATGTAATTTAGGAGAGAGGGGTGAGGGCTGACAAGGAAGAGAAGATATGCTCCCCTCAGAGAATTGTGAAAGCAAAATGAGCGGGCTGAGAGCTCACGGCACAGAACCAACCACCTCCTTCAGCAGACCTGGTGATGGGGCACCGGGCATTTGGCCAACGTGGTTGAAGGTGGTAAAGGAGTTCCACACATTATTATGTGACCTGGATCCAAGGGGAGGAAGGGGCCCTGCGTGTCCTTCTGATGGGCAGGAGGGGTCCAGCAGCTACTGCAGTTGGGCAAGCAAGAGGCTGAGTCAGCCAGAGGGGGAGTATCAGATGGGGCCACAGGATGCAGAGGACTGGAGGTCCGGGAGGGCCAGCAAGGCTGCCCCGGCAGGATGAACCACCCAGCAAAGCCCTCCCCAGTTGGGACTCAGAGTAGGTGCGTCTGGGCCCATGGATTTTGATTCTACCTGAAAGAGGGCAGTGGTTTATGCGTAGAGTCAAGAGGCCCAGGGGTGTTTGGACACTTGTGCATTTATGCAGGAAACTCAGGGACCCATGGAACAACACATCTTCTCCAGGACTTACAAACAACTGTTTTTCACTGAAAACAGAAAGCAGTTAGAGGTTATGTCCATGAATGTGAATTCCGTGAATTCTGCTTCAGGAGCAGAAGGCATTTTCTCTGTCCAATACACTGAGCTCCTGCCTTTCCTGTATCATTTTAGGACCAAAAAGTGGTGTGATGAGCCTCCTCTAGGTAGAGATTTAAAAAAATAAAAGCCTAGGTATAACTCAGCTGATAAAGACCCAAACTCAGGTTCCTGGGCCTGGAGACTCTTCATCTCCAGCCACCGTGTAGCCAGACGGCAGGACTTCATAACCAGCCTCCGACACTTATTAGCCATGTGACCTTGAACAAACTCATTAACTTCACTGGCCATCACTTTCACCATTTGTAAAACATAAATAATAGGACCTTCCTCACAGGGTCATCATGAAGATAAAATGATTTAAATCTCATGAAGTGCTCAGAACGTGTCTAGCACATAGTAAAACCTACAGAAGCATGAGTATTTGCCACTATTATTGTCCTGGATGTCCCCATTGGTAAAGACAAGCTAATGCTGTCCACCTCTAGCTCACGAAAATAGTGTGAATGTCCACACTCGACTCTGAAGGAGGCATGGCAGCTTGGGGCCTCCCCCCTCATACTGATCAGTCATGTTCAAGGCTATCGAGACGTAAGTGTGGGAGAATATGGAGCTGGAAGAAACATGAAAAAATGAGTTGAATCACTCATTTTAGAGATGAGAAAACTAAAGCCAAGACTTGCTATGGCCCCACAGTTAACTTGGCAATAGGAGGAGGAACAGAACTTAGTAAAGTGAATCTGCCAGTGTCTGTAGATGTAGGTTCATATACCAAATTTGGGAACCTGTCAGGTCAGCACTATTACTCTTCATTGTCAGCCCAGTCTGTTCTTCTTCCCAGTAGCATGATCAAATATGGAAATGCTAGAACTCTGCAGAAGAGGGCCACTCTATAATTATGTCAGGGTTGGCTGAGGGTGCGGCACAACCATGACACACACCTTATTCAAATCAAATCGTCATGGCCTGACTCCCACTGCTCTGATTCTGCTTCTCACATGCTAAGAGTAGAGGGATCTCCTGTGTCAGGAACACTACACCCAACCGAAAGACCCTTTGCACTGGCAAACTTGACCTTGAACACTGGATTCTATCAAATGAGAAAATAGCTCTGCTGTTGAAAGCTTGAGTCTGTGGTGTTGAAGAGAATAAGGTCTGTGGATGCCTAAACAAGAGCTCTGTTTTTAGGCAACATAATCCAAATAATTTCTGTCCAGCTCGTGGAAGGAGCAGAAATGGTGCATTCTTGTTGCATGCACATGGACGCATTCCCAAACTGGAAGGTGAGGGGAAAATAACTCAGTGAAACGTTTTCTGAGGCAGCATTTAATTGGTGTCAGCTGTGTACTGGTTTGACCCTAGCTCGTAGATAAATGCAGGATTTACTTACAATAATATTAAATGACGACTTCTATGAAGGCGCCTTTTATTTTAATTTGTTGCCAGTCCCATTCCTTCTATCACATTATAGTTGGATCTGGGCTCAGCAAAGATAGGGGTTTCATGACTCTAAGCATAAATTTGGAATTAAGAAGCCCACTTTCTACTTCTTCCTTCCCCCCACCACTAAAAGCTTTTGGAATTTGAGCCAAACCACTGCAGATTCATGCTGCAGGGATGTGGAATGCTGCTGTGTCATCGTGCTGGGTCAACTGATAGGCATTTCCTTTACTTTGAAAAATGTCTAAACCTCTTACCCATTAGGGTGTTCCCACCCCTGCCTCTTACCTTCATTTCTATTCTGGGCACAATATTAACACAAGATACCACAGGGCAGAAAGAGTATCAGGAGACTCAGGGAGAACAGTGACCTTGAGGCCCAGGGTAAGCCAGGGACAGGTGGAGGAAACATTAGGCACTTTTTACCCACCTCACCCACTAATCTTTCCTTCTGGCCATCCTAATTCCAGACTGTGGTTTGATCCTTGACATATCTCCGATGCAGCTCTCACTTGCCTGGTTTGGCTTGAAGCATGGGCTTACACCTCTCACTCTTCATGTTGACCCATTTCCAGATTTCTACCCCATTCTGTCTGGCTGCTTCCCTCTCTGCCCCCAGCCTCGCCTTATTTTCTCCCAGTTCCTGAATCTACTCAGCTACTGGCTTTATCTTTTTTACCTTGGTCTTAACCTAACGACAAACCAACAAATCAACCACAGCTCAATGGATACTACTCTTACTACTAAACAAATGGAATCAAATGATTAATACACATGATGATGGCATCAAGGGCATTATGCTGAATGAAAAAAAAAAGCCAATCTCAGAAGTTTACATACTATATAATTCCATTTCTATAACATTCTCCAAATGAAAAAATTACAGAGATAGAGAACAGATCAATGTTTCCAGGGGTTAGGGTTGGAGACAGGGTGTGACTTACAGGAGTAACATGAGGGAATTTCTTTGTGGTAATGGAACAGTCTGGACCCTGGTTGTATGGTGAGGTTATATAAATCTATGCATGTGAAAAAACTTCTTAGAACTACCCCCCCAAAAATAGTGGATATAAAAAGACTAGTGAAATCTAAATAAGGTCTGTATTTGAGTTAACAGTACTATACTAATGTCAGTTTCCTGGTTTTGAAAATGTACTATGGTCATATAAGATATTATCATTTGGGTAACCTGGGTAAAAGGCAAATAGGAACTTGCTATACCTTTATCGCAACTTCCTGTGAGTCTTAAACTATTACATGTACACATAAACATATCCTTAATAGTAAGGTCCTGAGTTCCATCTCCACATTCCAGGAAATGACAAAAAAAAATGACAAGCAGAGTGCTAAAACCATAACTCCTTTGAATGGCATTATAATGAAAATATCATATGGAATTTAGTGTCAAGTTTAAAAAGCCTTGGTATTAAAAAAAAAACCAAGCACCAAAAAAGTCACATGGTATAACCTATTATATGTCTTCAGCTGGCAGAACCCACAAACGGAGCTGACACATGCATCATATCACTCAAATCTGGCTGGCTTTTCCTTTGGCAATTCTTTTCTACCATATAGTTCTTATTCTATTGTGTAGATTGTAATTTCTTCCTGACATGAAGAGCAGTCCCTAATGTACATGACTGTTGTATGGAAAATAATCTTGAGACTATCTGGAAAAGGAATGAGGTGATTCTCCTAAAAATTCATGAGTTTCTGAAAGGTATCAAAGAAGACAGAGTAACATAACGCTTAATACTTCTAAATGAGATTAAAGTATTTAAAGGAAACATGGAACCTTAAAAAATAATTGTTTCTCACATGACTTTAGTGCTTCAAGGGCTGTAAGAAAGGAGCTGGTTGGAGTTTTTTACTTTGACTTGATAACAGAGTTAAGGCGTAGACAATCCCATCTTTGCTGGAAGAAGGGCAAATATGGGTGAATACATGTTGTCTCAATTCTAAGACAGTAGGGTAGTTATCTATGGCATACTACTGACTATGAGGACTGTGGGAGGGGTGTGTACCAGTCTGGAAACTCCAGCATCAGTGTTTGCCCTACTGTCCCTAAACTGAGAGCTCTGGAGACATCTATCTGCTTTTGCAGAGGTTCCTTCCATATGCACTGAGGATCAGTTTATAGAGTTTATAGAGTTTAAGAGGTTCAAGGGTCCAAAGAAGACATCGGCCTTGCAGTAAAACATTTATAATGATGGGCATCAGAGATCTAATTTGGTTTTCATTATGCAAATTCTTAGTATTTGATGGGTGTGTGAAAAAGAGCTCAAAGAGGAGAAGGAGATCTGCCTGTGCAGCTGGAACCACAGGGCTAACGAAGAGCCCAGGCAGGGCGTGGGCAGGGGCAGGCCAGCACCACCAGTAAAGTACATGGAGGACCAAAGAGGGCTACAAACCAGCAGGGGTGACAGCACCTTCAGACCCCAAACCTGAAACTCTGGTTCATGGGAAAAATCATTACTATGCAAGATTAATGCATAAATACTGATTCTGAGAAAGAATAGCTGGCCATAGTCCACCATGTACACATTCATTTGTTCATTCAATCATTATTCCACAAACAATTCTAAGTAACCATGTGCCAGGCTTTATCATGTCAGGAACTATGCCAGGCATTGGTGACCCAAGGATAACTAAACACGAAGCAATCAAAGAAAGTTTCCTGGGGGCAGTGAATTTTGACAATGATTTGGAGTTGTTCAAGGCAGAGAGGCCTCTAAACTGTATTCTTCTGAACTCTACTTCAGTGCAATATTAATACATGCTCCATGTAACAAAGGGTTTCACAGTCTATTCATTTTGGAAATGTATTAATCGTATCAATTTAGCATACTAAAGGCTCTGAGAAGTCCCACAGTAAAGAAATCTAACCAAATGTAATACCTCACAAGATCCAGTCTGAGAAACACTGCTCTCAGGATTACAGACTGGTAAAGAGGTGGAGGGAGCACAAGCATTTGTAGTAAAAAGACAGGATCAAGAAAGTCAGGCTTCATGTCCCATGAAACACTCCAGGGCTCAATTCATGTAAGCCAGCTAAATCTCCAGAAATGTCACTGCTATTCGATTATCTAATAGGATGCCATGTCAAGTGTATGCAGTACTTTCACCAGCTTTGTTCTGCTTAAGATACATAAGTTAATGCATCTTCATAGGATCTTAGCATCTTAGAGGCTGGAGCTAAAAAGGGTGTTAGAAAGCATCTGGTACAATTCCCCCACCCGACAAATGAGTCTGGACAAGAGACCTAATCAGAAACCAGGGCTCCTGACTGGGGTCCAAAGGCCCTACGGAAAGAATAAGTAACTTTCTTTTATGTGCTCTGTACAGCATTCAGTGTACTGTGGGTGCTAATGACAATTATTAAGTTAAGGTAAGTTATAATATTTGTAGCATCACTACATAAAAATCAAAACAATAAAATACACAGACATTTCCTTGGAGGCATTTGTTGAACATTTCTGGGAAAAAATATAATAAAGGGGTATTAGGGTCAAAGGGCTGAAGAATATCATTATGACAGTATCCCCTTCTATGTATCACCACGTCAATGAGTTTTTTGTTTGTTTGTTTGTTTGTTTGTTTAATGCCTTTGGTGTTGCTATAATCTTATTAACCTACTGGCTCATAGAGCTTTTACTCTGAAAATAGCTTTTTTTTCTTCTAAGCCAAACTCATCCAAGAGCACCAGTATAAAGACTATAAATAGTGAAAGTAAAATGATCGGTACCATGAAAATGTAGGCTACAGCTAAAGAACTGATAGGTTTAATTTCAAATCAGAGCACTAGGTGATAAGGTCCCACTACTTTCTTGTTTCTGTCCTAGATTTTATGTAATCATTAAAATGGCACTATTCATAAGGAACAAATACAGATATACTTGGCCTAACTTTACAAAGCAGACAGTAAATTTAAGCAACCTTACATGTCTACTCTTTTTTTAAAAAAAAACAGCTTTATTGAGATATAATTTACATACTATCTCATTCATCCATTTAAAATATCAAAATTCAATGTTTTTTAGTACATTCACAGAAATGTGCACCCGTCACCACAGTAAATTTTGGAACAGTTTCATCACCTAAAAAAGAAACCTTGCACCTTTTAGCTGTTGCCCCATCCCCACCCTCAACCTCTCATCTCCCTCAGCCCTAAGCAACAAATATTCTCCTTCCTGTCTCTATAGATTTACCTATTACGGACATTTCATATAAATATGTTGTCTTTTGTGACTGGCTTCTTTCCCTTAGCATAATATTTCAAGGTTCATCCAGGTGCAGCATGTATCTTTACTTTATTCTTTTTTATGGCTGAGTAATATCCCATTGTATGCTTAAACCCAATTTTATTTATCCATTCATCAGTTTATGGACACTTGGGTTGTTTCCACCATTTGGATGTTATAAATAATGTTGCTATAAACATTTGTGTAGTTTTTATATGAACTTTTGTTGTCATTTCTTTTGGGTATGTACCTAGAAGTGAAATTGCTGGGACACATGATAGTCCTTTGATTAACTGTGTGAGGAACTGCCAGGCTTTTTTCCAAAGCTGCGGAACCATTTTACATTCCCATTGACAGTGTATGATGGATCCGACTTCTCCAAATCCTTGTCAACACTTATTATTATCTGACTTTTTGATTCTAGCATGAAATGACGTCTTACCTGGTTTTGATATGAATTTCCTGAGGACCAATGATGTTAAGTATTTTTCATGTGCTTATTTGTCATTTAGAAGTCTTTGGAGAAATGTCTATTCAAGTTCTTTGCCCATTTTTTAAAGTGGGTTGTCTTATTATTGTGTTGTAAGAGTTCTTTATATACAAGACAAGTCCCTTGTTAGATATATGAATTGCAAATATTTTCTCCCATTCTGTGGGCTGCCTATCTTTTTACTTTCTTGATGGCATGTTTTGAAGCACAAAATGTTTTAATTTTGATAAAGTCCAATTTACTTATATTTTTGTTGCTGTGTTTTGTCATATCTAGGAATGCTTTGCCAAATCAAAGGACATGAAGGTTTGATTTTCTTCTAAGTGTTCTATAGTTTCACCTCCTATGTTTAAATCTCTCAATTAATCTTTGTATATGGTGTGAGGTAAGGGTCCAACTTCATTCTTTTTCATATAGCTCTCCAGTTTTCCCAGCACCATTTGTTGAAAAGACTATGCTCTCCACACTGGATTAGCATCCTTGTCAAAAATCAATTAACCACATTTGTTTGTTTATTTCTGTACTCTCAATTATATTTCACTGATCTACATATCTAAACTTGTGCCAGTATTACACAGTCTTATTTACTGTTAGTTGGTAGTAAGTTTTGGAATTGGGAAGTGTAAGTTCTCCTACTTTGTTCTTCTTTTTCAGTTTGTTCAGCTATTCTGGTTCCCTTGAAATTCTATATGAATTTTAGAAATGGCTTGTCAATTTTTGCAGGGAATCCAGTGGGGATTTTCATAGTGATTGCACTGAATCTATAGATCAATTTGGGGACAATTGCCATCTTAACAATATTGTCTTCCAATCCATCAACATGAATGTCTTTCCATTTATTTAAACCTTCTTTAATTTCTTTCAGCAATGTCATTTTAGTTTTCAGAGTATAAGTTTTGCACTTGTTTGTTAAATTTATTCCTATGTATTTTATTCTTTTTGAGGCTATTATAAATAGAATTGCTTTCTTAATATCATTTTCAGATTGTTCATAGCTACTGTATAGAAATACAGTTAATTTTAGCATATCACTTTTGTATCTTGCAACCTTGTTGTTATGGGTTGAATTGTGTTCCCTAAAGAGGTATCTTAAAGTTCTAACCCCCGTACCTCAGAATGTGATCTGATTTAGAAATAGTGTTGTTATTGTTATTTGCTTGTTTATTTCTTTGATGACTAGCTAGATTATTTTACTGAAGTCTGTCCCCCCGCACCAACACACTAACCTGAACTAATAGTATTTGGGGCAGAGCTTTCTTTGACTTTCTCTTTCCCTTTCACTGACCACTCCCAGCTTTCAAATTCCACTAATTGAAGGCTGATCACTCCATTGTTTTCAAAAATGCCCTGAGTTATAAATTGCTCCACAGACATTCAATTAAATTCAGGCTCCTTTGAAGGGATCGTTTCCAAAGTCAGTCTTTAAGATTTATTCTGACTCCAGGAGGGCTCTTCCTCATTGTCTCTTTCCCTAGTTTTCTCAGCAAACTAGTCAGGCTACAGTTTAGACTAGACCTCCAATGAATCTACCAATCTCTTCCTAATTGCCTTTCACCACAACATCCACTGTTTTAGAGAGCACTGTTAAGCTTGAACTTCTCCACACTCTACTGCAAACTAAGTCAGTTCCTTTGGTAAGATATTGGGAGCTGCTTTTTCTCAGGCAAAATCTCTGAACCAGGGCTCTGGAGCTGGGGATGAGGACTACAATACGCTTCTCTCTGAGTGATACCCCTTACTCTTGGAGCTGAGCTGTCAGTGGAGTGCGGGCAGTAGACTTATGTCTTCTGCTTGCCTCTCCAAGCATGGAACCCTGGCCTTACAATCCAGGGCAAGGATAATGGAGGCCCCAGTACTCTCAGCATGCCATGCTCAAAGTAGAACCTCCATCCTATGGGTAGGGGCTGGACAGAAGGGAGCCCCCACCTTGGGCCATACTTGCCCAGAACTTAGCCTTGGCAACAGGTTGCTGAGGGCAGGATGAGAGATGCTGACATCTTGTTCCTCCCAGGAAGATAGTTCTCCAATTGGGAACTGGGGTAGAGGGACTCTGTGTTATTGGCTGCCCCAGTCTGGAGCGAAGGTTCCATCTCTCTGAGCTTGGAGAAGGAGGAAGAGTGAGAATCTTGGTTCAAACACCACAGATTTTCACCTTTGTTACTGAGTTTTAGTAGATTTTCTTGAATAAATATTTTTTCACTTGCCAAATGTCCATAGGGCCATTTCCAGACAACTTAAATGGTTATGGGCTTTTTTAAAAAATAATTTTTAATAGTTTCATTGTGGAGCAAGACCATGGAACTCACGTTATCATGCCAAAAGTGAAACATACATGTCTACTCCACCTTTCTTACCAGAAAGGACAAGGGTCCCACATGCCTGTAGAGTCTGCAGAGTGCAAATTCTGCTATGCATGGCACTTCCTGTGGTCTGCAGTGTGATGAAAGGTAAGATTCAAGATGAGTTTTGAGTCAAAAGCTAGACACTGCCCAGTGATTCCATTCCTACTGAACAAATGCACAAAGTTCCTACAGAGAAATCCTACTCCAAACAAAGGATGTTTAAGATATTTTAAATCTGTGACTCCTAGTGGCCTCTGGCCATGTCATCTTCTTCTCTTACATTCAAGTCAGGCCATCAGTGGTTTCATGCATTAACAGGAGGAGAAGACAAGGGAATATGAGAGCAAAGGACTGAGAAGGTAAAACTAAAGCTGAGGACATTAATACTGACAGCTGTGGAAGAAAAAGGAGGGAACAAGGCATTTTGGGAAGGCGAGTAATTTGGCTCTCTGGCAGTAGGCTGACAATGACAGGGAGGTGTATTTATCAGTACTGCTGTAGTACTAGGTGCTTTCCATACATTGCTTCTAATCCTCACAGCACCTCTCTAAGGTGACATTTTGTAGTTACAACTAACAGCTATTTGCACTTAGCTGGTACAAAAAACGAAAAGAAACATTTCAAGGCAGCGCAGCTAAGGTCAGTTTTAAGTAGTGCATGACTACCAACAGGTCACCAATAGAGTTTGAAAGCCTTCACCCCACTTATTCTTGTCTGTATGCTGACACCCCCAGATCTAGAACAGAGGATGAGAGGCTCTGGAAAAGTGATGATCACAGTTGTTGTTTTAATCTGCAAGATAAGGCATACTATTTATTTTCTTTTTCCAGGTTAGTAAACTAAAGCTCGGAGAGTTTAACAAACTCATCCAAAGTCATACAACTCCTAAATGACAGATCTAGGATTCAAACCCAGCTCTGCCTCGAAGCCTTTGTCCATTTTGTGCTTCTTTCCTATACATCCTAATGCAAATATACAACTAATATGAAACCACAGGCTTGGAAATTATCAGAAAAGTCTAGGATTGCCTCTTTTAAATCTCTCCAGTCCTGCCCTCTCTAAGCACTGACTATTCCTCCTTTTGAATATCGCTGGTATAGCATCTGTAACAATTAGGTACCCTAATTTGTCATATGTCTATCTACCTTTCTGGCCTGTAAGCCCCTGAGAGCAGGGATTGTGTCTTTGCAACTCCAGCACCTAGTATGGAACCAGGAACAGAGAAGACATGAAGTAAGCATTTGCTGGATGACTGAGTAAAAAAAAGCAATTTGAGTCATAAAACACACACAGAGGACAAAGCACAGGGCTAACTCTTGGGAAGTCCCTCTTTATGAGGCAGAAAGAATACAGGAGAATGCTGAGCTGCCAAGACCATAGGAAGATACAATTTCGGGAAGGATGTGGTGCTCAACATTTTATTGGGCTCAGCCTCCCAACAAGTTCCCTCCAGACTCAAGTCAACCCACTATGATGAGAGGAAGCTTAGGGAAAGAGGTCATTTCCAGTAACTCCTTTCAGGCTCTGAGCTGGGAAGGTGCTGAGAGTCTCTACCAAACAGGAGCAGCTCAAGATGCTCCAGGAGTTTGAAGAAAGCAACTTTCCACAGCCTGGGAAGTATGTGGCAATGCTCTGGCCTGTCTTGGCTTTTCCCCTAGGCCTCAGAGTGGTCCATCAGGATGCACTCCCATGTAATAGCTATATAATTTATTTCTCTCTAAGGAGAAAAATAATAGCATCTCTGGGATAATAACTCATTGCCTTTTGACTCTGAGAAATTATGGTCTACAATCCCACACAACATATGATTTGCAGTACCAGTCTGCAAGGGTAAACATCACATGACCATCAGCCACATCTCTGCCTAGATCCCTACATTATACAGTAGTGTGCCCAGGGCTGGGAGGGTCTAGGGGACAGGAAGCATCTTTACTGAGCTGGCAGAAACCCAGTGTGCAAAGCTATATTGTGTAGTCTTAGAGGATGCTCTGACTTGTGGAAGTTAGTGGCCAACCGGTAGTTGCCTTCCCCTTCTACACACCTGCCCTGAGCAATTCTGTACACTTTATAATTGCCACTAGACTACTGAAATGTAAACATTTCAGCAAAGTTCATTTTATTGTTAAATCCAGAGGTACCTGAAATCAATACAGTTTTCAATTTGGAAAAATAAATAAAATGAGATAGCAGCTGCTGACACAGTCCTCTCCTGTGTTGCTAATTTATCTCATATATATATATATATATATATATATATATATACCGGATGTGATTATTGGCACATAATGACGCAGAGGTACTAGATAATGACTACAAATGTGCTATTTTTCCCTCGCAGAAGATGACTAATATTTTTTCAGCTGTCTATGGTATAATTATGTTATTAGAAGTATTATCCAAAATAAATCTACAAAGTACCTTATAAACAATTTTTAAACATTGATTTGTTTCCTGCCCTTTAAAAATATACATTAAATCTGAATTCAGCAGTTAATCTGACTTCTGTCCTTTCCACTCTCCGGAGCAGCTTTCTCAGTGCCACTGCCACTGTCCTTTTCTTGGTCATCAGTTATGTCTTCCTCCTTCCTGAAACCCTTTCTGCTCATTGCCTCCAGGCAGCTGAGACTTTCCCTACCTTCAAACCATTTATTTTATGACTTCTCTCTTCCCACCCCCAAAGCATTCACTAAACATCTGTCTCTAGCCCCCTCTTCCTAAGCTCTCTCTCCTTCAACGTGTCGTCCACTCTTGCAGGCTCTGCTGCCCCTCTTATTCCAAGATCTCTGGAATGTCTACCTCTAGAGCTAGTTTCCCCATCAAGCCTCAGTACCTACTTCCAAATGTCCTCCTGGATAGTTTCTCCTGAGCAGCCTGGTTGCCATCTCAAACTCAACAAAAATTCACTGGGCACCATTTACCACCAGGCTCTGCTCTGTTCTAAGGGTAACCTGGGAATAAGATACACTCAGTTCTTACCCTTACAGTCCAGTATAACTAAACTCATCTTTCTTCCTACACATGAGTTTCCCCTGACCCCCATCTCCCCACCAGCCCCAGAACTCTAATATCTAATTAAGGTACAATATCTGGGCTTGAGGCCTGAGTGACACAGGACATGTTCCTCTCCTGCTCCTCTAGCTCATGGGTTGTTAGGGTCCAGGAATTCACTCACAACACCTTCTCCTCTCCATCACCCACAGTTAGGCCCTCATCACCCATGGGCTGGACTATTTCTGATGTGTCTTAACTGACTCCCTGTCTCGAGCTTGCTCCTCTCTAGTCCATTCCACACATGGCAGTCTCCCAGACGAGATCTCCTGATGTCACGCCTCTGCTAACACAGCAACTGCTCCCCACTGGCACTAGAACAAATTCATTTAAAGCACACCATGAATATATAGGCCCCACCCCACCTTTTCGCCTGCTTCCCTTTATGTGTGCTTCACTTCAACAAAGTTGAACCACAATCTATTCACAATACTCAATTCAAGATTTCATGCATTTGTGCCTTTGCTCAGTCTGTTTTGTCTCCTAGAAACACCCTTTCTCCATCCCCATCTCTGCAAGTACAAATTCTACCCACAACTAAAAGCCTGGCTCAAATGCCACAATCCCCTGAAGCCTTTTTTTAATCCACTCCTTCCTCACACAGAACGAGTCTCTCAGTCCCCTGGTTCCTGTGCCATCGTGGTGATGAGCATCTGTGCACAGTTCGTATCTGGTTGGTCTTTGTATTTGCAATGCAACCGAGTGCTGTGTCTTGCACCCACTGGGTAAGAATGTTTTGAATGAATGGATGAGCCCCTGTGGCATTCTTTCTGTGTCAGAACTGTTCAGTTTTGCAAGGTGGTATTCCATGAAGACATCCCTAATCTAACCTCTGCTCATCTCATGACTATTAATTAGAAAAACAGATAATTAAATATATGGGTAGACGGTACTGAGAAGCCAACCACCTCTCACCTACATAATCTGCCTCCATTTGGGTGTATATATTTATGGCTAAACTGATTCCCACAGCGGGACTTTTTTTTTTTGTCCTTCTGAGCAGTTTGGTTAATTCAGTTTTCAATCGGTTTTTTAAAAAATTTGTTACACTGTTATGGCTTTAATACTTCTGATCTAACTAGATTCTGCTGAGAAAACTAAGATACTCTCAGAAAAGCCATTTCATTTCATGTAGAGACGAGGGGGGATAACTGAAGGAGTCACATTATAATTTTTTCTCCATGACTCTGGAATGGAGAAACTATTTCCACAAAGCAGAGTCACACTGTGCCCTGTACTTCTGGAGTCCATTCTGGGATTTATAGCTGCAAATGAGGTTAGGGACTGTGATGTCCCCTACCGTGTGGTAGAAAGACCAGCATAAATAAGCCAATACCCATTTAGCAGAGAAAAAAATGTGCATCCCTCAGTTGCTAATAAGACATTGACTTCTTGGAAAGAACTTTTTCTCAAAAATGACACATAAAGCACCCATTGTACATGGATATTACTGCACATTGGTGAATAAGAAAAACACTTCCACTTACCCCCCCCCCCCATTGTTTAATATCATAACCTCTTTCATAACCTTCCCTTTCACAGCTGTTGGGGATTCTACTGCTGCTTGGTGGGGGGCCTAGGACAGTGCTACTCAAAGGGGGGTTCTCAACCAGCAGCTCAGCCTCACCTGGGAGCTGGCTGGTGTGAAGACTCTCAGGCCCCCCTCCATGTCTGCAGCATCAAAACCTGCACTTGGACAATATTCTCAGGTGACTTGTGTGCACAGTTATGTCCGGGAAGCACTGATCTCTGACATGGTGTTTCTGAAACTTCCATTTGAATAAGAATGACTTGGGATGCTCGTAAGACATATATATGGTTTCCCGCCCCCCCACGCCCGCCCCCAGCACAGGCTCAGAAAGTCTGGGATTGGATGTGATTCTGATTATATGAGACAATGAAATTGATATGACTGATATGATGATGCCCAGCACATAGAAGGCAAAGAATGAACTCTAACCTCTCTGCCCTCCTGTTGTCATACCACTAGCGGTAGGTTGCTAGATTTAGTAAATAAAAACACCAGAGTTCCCTGTTAGATTTGAATTTCAGATAGACAGCAAATAACTTTTTATGAGACATACTTACACTAAAAAATTATTCCATTATTTCTGTCATTCACATTTAACTGGGTATCTTGTATTTTTTCTGGCAACCCTAACTACCCTGACCTGAAAATATCTGGGGGAGTAAAGTGAATGGCAGATAAAACTAGAAAAATAGATTAAGCCCAGATTGGGAAGAGTTTGAATGCCACTCTTAAGGAGTTTAAAGCAACCCATGTACTAACTACCCAAGGAAGTGATGTGACACTAGCCATCCAGACCCCTCCCCACAAGGAGTAATCAGAACAGCAGTGGCAAGTAGGCTGTGGGGACAGAGTCTCCACCACAAAGACCCTTTAGGAAGGGATCCCAGAGGATGAAAGGAACAGTCAAGGCCAGTGACCATGTCACAAAGAATAAGGGAGTTAACATTTCAAAATCTTCAATCTATTTTGTATTAATTCTAAGCTCTTAAACCATTTGTTTATACCCTGCCCTGACCCATAACAATAATTTAAGCCAGTGAGCTGACTTTTCTAACTGGTGCACAGTTCAGCACTAGCCTTATTTACAGAGAGCTATTTGCAGCTGGAGAAAAAAAGATATAAACTAACACACCAAAAGCCAAATTTCCAGTGTCCTCAGCCCACTCTGTCAGAACCTTGAACCTGGTTTCTGAACAACCCTAATACCTGGCACAAAGCCCTAATTGTAAAGCCAAGAAATTACTCGGTTGCTACTTGCTCCTATTCAACCTAAAATTCTTAAGGAGCCTAGCTATTAGCTTTCTAATCCACGGTACAGAAACATCCAGGGATGAATTAGAGGTAGATAAAGTGGCAGCAGTGACAGGATAGCAAAAAGGGTACAGAAAAAAATGCGTTATACAAAGGATAAAAATGGATACCCTGAACCATCAGAATGCACTTAAATTATATATGATAAATGTAGAAAGTATATAAATCATGTTTGATTTCTATTTTAAAAATAAGCTTAAATAAGAATAGCTTTGACTCTTGAAGAAGTAAGCTTTATTTACCTAAAATAGATCCATATCTCACTTCACAAAAAAGTTATATAAGTGAAGTCATAATTTTTAATCTAATGATTCTATTTGACTCCAAGTGAACTAAAAATTACCTACAGAATCTTTTAGGTTGTATGTTTGGTCTCCTCTGATTTTCAAGTAGCATAATTCATTCACATTCAAGTCCCACCCTTCACTCCCAAACATTCCCAGGAAGTTCAGCAGGAATTCCGCAGTACAAAATACAGACGAGAGGCCTTTATGGCAAACCCCACAGGCAGAATTGCTCTGGAATCCCCCAGGAAGCAAGCTACAGGGACAGCGGCCACTGACAAAGAACTGGGACCCATCAGGATTCTGATTCCTGCGAAACTTCAAGAAACAGGGCAGGAAAAGTTGCTCTCTCATTACACGTTTATCCAGAAAGAACTCACTGCCAGTTCCAGCGTCTCCTCAAACACAGGAAATAGGTGAATTCTATCTATCTCTAAGCTTGGTTAGGAGTATCCAATCACCTCCAGAAGGACTTCCTTCTAACTTTTTTCCACTTTGTATTGTGTTAAAATTGTGTAACCTAAAATTTGCCATTTTAACTGTTTTAAGTGTACAAATTAGTGGTATTGATTATATTCAAAATGTTGTGCAACCATCACCACTATTACCAAAACCTTTTCATCACCCCAAACAGAAACTGTGAACCCATTCAGCAGTGACTCCCCATGTCCCTCTCCCAGAGCCCCTGGTGATTCCAATCTCCTTCTGTTTCCATGTATTTGCATATTCTAGATAATTCATATAAGCAGAATCATGTGACCCTTTGCATCTGGCTCATTTCACTTGGCATCATGTTCTCAAGGTTCATCTATGTTGTGGCATGTATCAGAGCTTAATTGTTTTTTTTGTAAAACTTCTTTTGGGGGTTATTTTCTGTTTGCTTTTCTTGTTTTGTTTTTCTTTTGTTTCTTGTGATCTTATTTCTTCATCATCCTTCTTTCCAGTTTTGAACATCACTAAGCATCACACAGCTCACTCTTGCCCATTCATTCCCCCTTTACTTAAGAAGCAGGGAATCTTAAGTAAAGATTAAGATTCTACCCATTGGTGGGTATCTTCACAACACTTCAGCTCAGCTCTTGTCACAAAGCATTGTGGAGAGAGCAGCCTTGCTTTTCACATTGAATGGAACATACTATGTTTGCATGTTCCACCCGAATTCCTAGGAGAGGATATTTTGTGTGTGGTAGA
Source organism: Cynocephalus volans (assembly GCF_027409185.1). Taxonomy (NCBI): domain Eukaryota; kingdom Metazoa; phylum Chordata; class Mammalia; order Dermoptera; family Cynocephalidae; genus Cynocephalus; species Cynocephalus volans. The sequence continues at coordinate 64,088,017 of NC_084461.1, read as the reverse complement.
AATATCTCTGCTACATCAGCACAGATGAGCCTATAGAAGGCAAGGGTTAGAGCAATATATGAGAGCGTACTCCAAAAAGTTCTTGGAAAGATTTGTGTTATCTTTCAATTCTATTTTTCCATGAACTCTTTGAAGTACCCTTGTATTAATACAGCCCAAGCACATTGGGGGAAAAGCCGAAACATAAGGCCACAAAGGTGAATTGGATTCCTGAATCTGTAGGTGAAAGCACACTCTCCAAACATGCCCCGTCTCCCACCCTATCTTGACAATAGTACCACCACTCCCTCTTGGTAGATTTGGTTTGATTTAGTCATTGCGGAAGGGTAAAAGGAGCCCCTTCTAAATTCTTTCTTGGGATCTTAAACATGAACTCACGGTGCGGTTCTCTCCCCTCTTTGGTAGCCACATCATGTTCACGTTACCCGGGTTCAGGGCAGGCCTTTGCATCACCTGGCGTCAGTCTCTTTGCAGAAGAGGGGACACACAGAGTTCATTCTCACTCTGGTTCAGCAAATCCCTCCCAAGGACTACTAACATCCCATACTAGGTAGAGTAACATCTAATTTTCGCATCTTATCTTCCTAACTTCACACAGTGCACACTGAATATTAAGCAGCCCCTTTAACTTGCACTGTAAGAGCTTGATCCTAGGCCATTTACCTAAACAGAACTACCTCTGGTCCTAGCCAAGGGGTACTATGCTGATGCAAACTGTGCCCAAGGAGGCAAAGTTCCCTGTAAAAGCACTTGGAGGCTGTGGCTTAGTCCTGCTCTGATGAGCTCTACCCTTGGGCATCAGCTAGAGAGGATGCTCTTTTTCCCTCCCTCACCTTCTGTGACATTGCTGGACAGAGGTGATGGTAGAACTGGATGTCGACCACTCAGCTAAGCCCCTGCATGGCCACAGTGCAGGTGGAAACTCCCTCACCAGTGGTATAACTAGGAGAGCCCATTGTCCCAACATGGAGCCTTTTCCTTTTTTTAAAAAAATGATAACAATATTGATATGTCAGCTATTAAGAACAACGATGAAAAGTTACTGAGGGTGAACACAAGACTATGGACAAGCAGATAAAATGAATAAAGTACGAAGTCTTTCACAGGCTCAATTCCCCACCACCCAAGGGCACTAGCTCCGTCACCCCAGCCTGACCTCAGCCCAAGGACCCTGCTTTGGAGGCTGACAGGCAGCACTTTTGGAATATGTCCACTCCCCTAATTTTAGCTTTGGTTAACTTCTTGCCCTTGAGATGCCAGACGCATAGGTTAGTGTTGTCATCTATCATAGGTTAGCTATGATCATGAGGCTCTTGAGAAATTCCCTCCTGTAATGTCCTAGGGCTCTAAGCCTTGGGGCTTCCCAGATCTCCATCCTGGATCTCGAGATCACCAGCCCTCCTCCGAAGGAGTGAAAAAGAGGCTTTAAGTTCTCTCACTCAGCTCTTCTCAAAGGACTGGTGGTGGTTCCACAGAAGCCAGGTGCCGGCCTGTCCTGCTGAGCCAAACACAAGCTCCAGGTGGCAAGAAGCTGGATGATGGCTCTCAATATGATTAGCCTTGCAGTCTAAGGCGTTTTCACTTCATTCCTTAGAAGTGAACCTTCTGGTGTTGGATATTGCAAAGAGTAAAACAGGACAATAAAATCCATGATTGATGGAAGTTGTAAATGTCACTTTCTTGTAATTTTCTTCCCCCAAACAAATTCAGCAATTTCTCATCCGCAAATACACGCATGCTCTCTGGATGGGAGTTAAGACTCTCTGACTGAAGCGTTTCACAGCTCCTGGCCTCTTTTAGTTCTATTCTCTCCAATTCTATTGTTCTGAGTTATTAAAATGCAGTGCATTTACAAACTCAAAAGTCTCTCATTTCTCAACATTTCTCAAATACTTCGTGAATTAGACAAATAATTTGTTAAAATAAACTTCATGCTAATTGATCATATTTAATGTCCACAACTGTAACTGCCTGTGTGAAGGAACACTGGATTATGTTTGCACTTAAGTTATGCTTTCCCTTTGATCTTTTCTTCTCTTCTGAATATTCTGCATCTGCCATAGGTTCTTGGAAAAGTAGGGTCATGGTTCTCTTCTCTCTCCTCCTTTTGCATTGTGTCAGGTCTCCCACTAACTGATGCTAATCATTAAGCAATAGAGTCTCCTGGCATAGAAGGCACTTCCATATGAATTGGGTAAAGATGCTCACCTGGGAGGATGAATTACAAAAAAGAGCTCCTTCAAGGTAGAAAAGTTAGCAAAAGTCACCCTTTCCTCCAGGTGGGTAGAAACAGCCTCGAACTAGGATGAGTGGCTTGGTGAGTGGAACGAGGGCTGGATTTCAACTCTTTTCCCCCTCCACCCCCCACAACCACCACCACCAGCCAGGTACCTCTGTGTAGGTCACAATCTGCACAACTCTACCTGGCAGCTGCCTATGAAAGTGCTGTCATTAGGAGTTTCAGCAGTTCCTCAGCTGTCAGCTTAACTGTTTCCAGACTGTCTTAACGGTGAAAAAATAAATTTCATGGCAGAAATAAACGATACTCCAGTAATTAGAAATAATTGCTCATTTGTAATATGTATAGGAAGACTGAATATTTTTATTGTGGCAAAATACGCACAACATAAGATTTATCATCTTAACCATTTTAAAGTGTACAGTTCAGTGATACTAAGTACATTCACATTGTTGTGCCACTATCACCACCAGCCAGGACTGAGAGCTTTTTGAAGAAAACCCCAGCCTGGGAATTAGGAGTGCCAGATTCTCACTCCCCCCACCCCCACCCCGCCCCCACAAGTCGTTTCCCCCTTAACTTGCCTTCAGTTTTCCTCTTCTTCAAATTGAGGGTGTTTGATTATGTGGGTACCAAATTGCCTTCCCTCTCTAAGGTCCACAGCTCTAAGAACAGCTCAGTTATCTACCTGCCTGGTTTCCAATACATATTAGTCAGGGAAGGATTCAAGACAGTTTTCAAGAACAGAAGAATATTCCTGATGTTAAAACTGCCATCCTAGAAGATGCAGAACAGTTGGCAGGAGGGCAGAAAGCCAACACAAGGGACAATTCCTCTGTTTCTCCCACCCCAGATTCCCATCTCCATGGTATTGTGGCAATGCCACCACTGGAGGCCAAACCCTGGGACCTAGTGCCCCCTGGGGGGCATTTGGAAATACGAGTTTGAGGGCCCTTGGCTGGGGGGTAGGGAGGCACATGTTTTAAGCAGAGCCTGGGAGGCACTGCTCACATTGGCGGGCAGAGGCCACAGACGCTGAGCACTCTGCAATGTGTGAGACGGTGTCACAGAGCAAAGACTTGTCCCTGTTACTTGTGTTCCTGCTGATAAAATGCTAGCCTAGAGGTAAACATGGGGAAACGAGCTCATTTTGGGGGTAGGGAATCAGGGACTACATCATTGTTTGGAGGTTAAGCACATAAAACAGGACACCCTTTATCCTCTCTCTGTGTCTCATCATCTGGCCACCAATGTCTGTCCCTGTGCACACTAACACCTTTTCACCATAATCTTTGCAACACATTTACTTGAAAAACATGTTGGAAAGGCAGCGTATTTGGAGAATATGCAGAGGACTCCTTCTTCAGTCCTCTTACTCCCTGGGCCTGTGTTTCTTAGCATTGCCAACATTATTTAGTGTTTGTCATGTTTTCTTCTTCTAATGTAAGTTAATGATTTTTGAGAAAGAAATTAAAATATTTTTCACTCATTAATAACTGTTCACAATTCCACTTTTGGAAAAACATGCCAAGTAAATGTCCCAAACAAAAGAGTCATTTTTATAATGATATAAATTAGAGCATTATTTTCATGTAATAAGCAAAGAACTGGACTCATTCAAATGCTCAGCAACAGACAGCTAAGCAAGTTACTGCAACAGTGAATTATGTGTGGCCATATATTCACTGAGGTCCCTAATTAACAGTATCGATCCTCCAAAACATTTATGTGGAATAATGTTAAGTGAGCAAAGACCAACTAAACGTATTTACATAATACTTGCAACTATGATTGTAAATACATTAACTAGGATCAAAACAGAGAGATATGAAAATAATTTAAAGATCATTAAATTCAATTTTTTTCTTCACCCTCTCAATCTAGCTTTTCTTGACTCTGGGAAGAACCAGGAATAGAAGCTCTGTTTTTAAGCAAATTCCTTACATTAAAAAATTTTTTTAATCCTCATCCAGGAATGTTCTGGGATGTAGAGATACAGGGATTCAGGATGCAAGAATGGAGGAATCGGCCATTGGGCTCACAGCTGTATTATGGGAAACCCCCAATGACCCTCAGGATGGCAGAAGAGCATTTACTGCCAAGTTTCAGAAATGTGGCATGGGGTTGGCTGGTTAGCTCAGTTGGTTAGCCTGTGCTCTTTTAACCCCAAGGTCAGGGGTTCAGATCCCTGTACGAGCCAGCAGCAAAAAAAGAAAAAGAAATGTGGCTTGGAGTTTCTGTCCATGTCCTATCCTGTGAAAATGAATCAGACTCTTTGAAAGAAGGAATATTTACAGGCTACTTGGTCCAACTCCTTTCATCCGTAAGAAACCTCTCTTCTCTGAGGAATGCAAAAAGACCAGAGGAAATAAGACCCAGGACTATAATGGTGAATTATTGAATCTTCTTTTCCAATTTGGCAATAATGAATCCAAATAAGATTTTGCTAGTGTTGGTGGACAGAATGTACTCTATGAGCCAATAACCTTTTAATTCCAATTAGGATCACGGTGACAGCCAAGAGGCTAAACAGAGCCAGAGGGTACGTAGGCCACAAAGATCAAAGCTTCATCAGACATACCAAGGCAGGCCTTGACAAAAAGATTGGGCAGGGTGCAGAGCTGCTGATCCTCAAATCTGTAGCGTACACTTTTCAGGTAAAATTGTACAGGCACATCCAGATGCCAAATGATCAAAAATTTGGAATGAAGCTAAAAGAGGAAAAACTCTGTGTCACTCTTTGCTATCAGCTTGGATATGTTGGTCCACTTGGCAGCGCTGGACAGGGGCTGTACACACCCTGAAAAGATGGCTTTAATGCACAGTGAGCCAGTCACTGCATTTTGCACTCTGCTTGCAGTCTAGTGGTAAACAACAGTCAGTGGGACTCAAAAATAAGGAATCTTGGAAACTTAAAGCTGATGGCTTTAAGAAAATCAGACACAGCTATCCTAGATAAGGTAGCTAAAAATCCCAACAGAATGGTTCTATTGTTCATACCCAAAGGAATAAGGGAGCATATGGAAGGGTGGAGAAAGAAAAATTAAGGTGAGGTGATTCAATTCATATCTATCCAGCTTGCCCTCAAGGAAACTATCTTTTCTATAAGGGGCAGAGAGAGAGAGAAAAAAATATGTATGTTCCAAGGAATTCCACCATCTAGGTAAAACTATAGAAGGAGAAGTTGAAAGACATGCTTAAGATCTACCAGAGATATTTTCTGTTTTATTTATTATTACATCTCTAAAGTCTAAACAGTGCTTGTCACGTGGTAGGTGCTCAATAAATTTTAGCTGAATAAACACTCTAGCAGTCAATGGAAGATACAGAAATGCATGTAGTCTGACTTGATACAGGTGACAGCAAAGTATTAAGTGGAATAAAAACCACTGCTCCATTTCTACCCCAAAACATATCCTAAATCCATAAAAATATATATTTATTCTAGAATTATTTAGAAATATTTTTAAAACCACCAAGAGCTTCTAAAAAAGGGAAAAAAAGTCAAGTAAAATTCCAATTATGTGCACAAATATAATCTCAATGCTTTGATGTTCTTAGTCTACCTCTGTTTTTTCCCTACATGCCAATCAATTCTAGTTAATATTGTAGATGTTTAAAAGGAACCTAGTATGTACTGCACATGGGATATTTCTCCAGGAAACCCAGGTGACCACCAAAGTAGGCTTCCCAGGGTGTGAGCTACTTCTTCTCAGTCCTAGTCTGGACATCAGTCTTACATGTTCAGAAAGCAGATGTGTTGGCAGACTCCCAATAGCTAACCTCAGAAGCAGTCTCCCAATAGCCAGCCTCACCAAGACCAATGAAAAAAGACAGAAAGTAAACCCATTTACAGCAGTCACAAAAAAAAATTAAATAAAATACCTAGGAATCAATTTAACCAAGGAGGTGAAAGATCTCTACAATCAGAATTACAAACCACTATTGAAAGAAATTAAAGAAGACACAAAACAATGGAAAGACATTCCATGCTCTTGGATCAGAAGAATTAACATTGTGAAAATGTCTATACTACTCAAAGCAATCTACAGATTCAATGTAATCTCCATCAAAATACCAATGACATTCTTCACAGAAATGGAAAATACAACCTTAACATTCACATGGAACAACAAAAGACCTCGAATTGCCAAAGCAATCTTAAGCAAAAGAAATAAAGCCAGAGGCATAACACTACCTGACTTCAAATTATACTAGAAAGCTATAGTAACCAAAACAGCGTGGTACTGGCATAAAAACAGACACTCAGACCAATGGAGCAGAACAGAGAACCCAGAAATCACCTCTCAGGCTTACAGCCATCTGATATTTGACAAAGGGAACAAAAACATACATTGGTGAAAAGAGTGCCTCTTCAATAAATGGTGCTGGGAAACTTGGATATCCATATGTAGAAGAATGAAACTAGATATGCATCTCAAACCATATACTAAAATCAACTCAAAATGGATTAAAGACTTAAGTATAAGACCCAGAACTGTAATATTACTAAGGGAAAATATAGGTGAAACACTTCAGGAACTAGGTCTGGGCACAGACTTTATGAACATGAGCCCAAAAGCACAAGCAACAAAAGAAAAAATAAACAAATGGGTCTAAATCAAACTAAATAGCTTCTGCACAGCAAAGGAAACAACCTAGAGAGTGAAATGACAACCCACAGAGTGGGAGAAAATTTTGCTAACCGTGCATCTGACAAGGGATTAATATCCATAACATACAAGGAACTCAAACAATTATGCAGTAAAAAAACAAATAACCCAATGAAAAAATGGGCAAAGGAACTGAACAGACATTTTTCAATGGAAGACATACAAATAGCCAATGGGTACATGAAAAAATGCTCAACATCACTAGTCATCAGGGAAATGCAAATTAAAACCATTTTGAGATATCATCTCGCCCCAGTGAGACTGGCTATAATCAAAAAGAATGAGAATAACAAATGCTGGTGAGGCTGTGGAGAGAAGGGAACACTCCTACATTGTTAGTGGGACCATAAATTAGAACATCCACTAAGGAAAATAGTATGGAGGTTTCTCAAACCACTACAGACAGATCCTCCATATGATCCAGCAATCCCACCTGTGGGTATACACCCAAAGGAATGGAAATCATCATGTTGAAGGGATACTTGCACTCCCATGTTCATTGCACCTCAGTTCAGAATAGCCAAGATATGGAACCAACCTAAATGTCCATTGCTGGATGATTGGATAAGGAAACTGTGGTATATATACCATATATGGAGTACTACTGTGCCATAAAAAAGAATGAAATTCTCCCATTTTCAACAACATGGATGAGCTTAGAGAAACTTATGTTGAGTGAAATAAGCAAGGCACAGAGGGATAAATACCATATGTATGTTCTCATAAGTGGGAACTAAGAGATAAAGAAGAAAGGAAAGAAAGACCACAGTAGTGCGTTGGACTTGCAGAGGGAGAGAACATGCCTAGGAATACAAAGTAGAGTGGGGAATGGGGGATGGGGAGGGAGGTCGGGGATAATTGAGGGGATAATTGGGTGGGGGACACATGGTATAATCACAATTTGTGGTAACGGACATGCTGCCAGTATGGATCTGGTCATCACATCTTAGGCACGAGTGGTGACAATTTGCTTTGTACTCCATGAATATTCATAACCAATAAAAACAAAACAAAACAAACAAACCCAATAAATAAATAAATAATAAAAAATAAAAACCAGAATTTCCAAGAAGACTGGCATCCTTTGGCAAGCACATTGCTGATGGACAAACTGTAGAGAAAGCTGAATTTGAAATCTTCAAGGTGCTTTGGAGCATGGAATTAGAATGAGAGATCTTAGCTACAGTGTTTGTGTCTTCATGGACTCCAGGCCAAGAATGCCTAGTGCATCTTTCCCTTTAACAATGATACATATGGCTCCCAAGTCAGGTAGGTTAAACCCTTAGGTCAGGCACCCCAGCCAAGAGCAGCACTTGGAAGGGCACTGCCAACATCTGCATCTGTGACTTTCTTTCTTCTGTTTCTCCACTGCTGATGAGTTCCAGTTTGAAATAACACATTCTTGCTTTAGATATGTTCAGATATTCAATGAGGTCTCAATGTGTTAAAGATCTCAGAGACTGTCTTTCACTCATTCAACCACACACTGTTCTGGGCAGGGAGGATACAGTAGTGAACAACACAGACAAAACCCCCTATTCCCATAGGGCTTACATTCCCTTTCTTTATTTTAACTTCTGCCACTCTGCTTCTTCATGATGACTTTGCACTATAAGCTGATTTTACAGGTTAATTCTCTGAGGCAATCAAATTTCTCATGTGTGACCGTTGCCATTATGTACTGCTTATGAATACAAAAAACAAGCAGTACTTTCTATTAGGGTTTTGGAAAAGGGAAAAAAGTGTACAAGTTCAATAGGTGATTACATTGTTCAAGTTCACAAAGTGAATTTCTTTTTTTTCTTTTCTTTTGTTATTATAGCATAATTGATTATACATATTTGTGGGGTACAGAGTTGAATATCAACGCCTGTGTCCAATGTATGATGATCGAATCAGGATAATTAGCATATTCATCATTACAAAACGTAATCATGCCTTGTGTCCATTAACCAATTTCTCCCTAACCCCCTCCCCCTCCCCCTTTCCCACCGCTAGTAATCACACTTCTGTTCTCTCCTGAAAGTTCAGTTCCTTATTGTGATTGATTCAACTTTCCCTTCCTTCCTTCCTTTCTTCCTTCTTTAGCTCCCACTTATGAGTGAGGACATGCGACATTTCTCTTTCTGTGCCTGGCTTGTTTCACTTAATATAATTTTCTCCAAGCTCATCCATGCTTCTGCAAATGGCAGGATTTCATTCTTTTTTTACTACTGAATAGAATTCCATTGTGCATATATACCATATTTTCCTTATACAGTTGTCTGTTGATGGACATTTAGGTTGGTTCCATATCTTGGCTATTGAAAATAGAGCTGTGATAAACATGAGCTTGCAGGTATCCATTTGACATGATGATTTCCATTCCTTTGGGCATATAGCCAGTAAAGGGACTGGATAGTATGGTATTTCTATCTGCAGTTATTTGAGAAAACTCCACACTGTTTCATAATGGCTGTACTAATTTACAGTCCCACCAACAGTGTATAAGAGTTCCCCTTTCTCCATATCCTTGCCAGCATTTGTTATTTTCTGTGTTTTTTATAATAGCGAGTCTAATTGATGATATCTCAATGTGGTTTTGAGTTGCATTTCCCTGATAATTAGTGATGCTGAGCATTTTTCATATACTTGTTGGCCATTTGTATGTTTTCTTTTGAAAAATGCCTATTCAGCTCCTTTGCCCATTTTTTAATTTGATTATTAGTTTTTTTACTGTTAAGTTGTTTGAGTTCCTTGTTTATTCTGCATTTTAATCCCTTGCTGGATGTATAGTCTGCAATTTTCTCTCACTTGTAAGTTGCCTTTCTGCTCTGTTGATTGTGTGCTTTGCCTGTGTAGAAGCTTTTTAATTTGATATAATCCCATTTGTTTATTTTTTCTTTTGCTGCTTCTGCTTTTGAGGTCTTATTCATAAAGTGTTTGCCCAGTCCTACATCCTGAAGTGCTTTCCCTATGTTTTCTTCTAGGAATTTTAAAGTTTCAGGTCTTATATTTAAGTCTTTAACCCATTTTGAGTTGATTTGGGTTTATGGCAAGATGTACAGGTCTAGTTACATTCTTCTACACATGGATATCCAGTTTTCCCAGCACCATTTGCTGAAGAGGCTGTCCTTTCCCCAATGTATGTTCTTGATGCCTTTGTCAAAAATCAGTTGGCTATAATATGTGAGTTGATTTCTCAGTTTTCTATTCTGTTGCATTGGTCCATGTGTCTGTTTTTATGCCAGTACCATGATGTTTTGGTTACTATAGCTTTGCAGTATAATTTAAAGTCGGGTAGTATAATGCCTCTGGCTTTGTTTACTCAGGATTGCTTTGGCTATTCAGGGTCCTTTGTTGTTCCATATGAATGTTAAGATTACTTTTACTATTTCTGTGAAGAATATCATTAGTATTTTGATGGGGATTACATTTAATTTGTAGATTGCTTCAGGTGGAATGGACATTTTCACAATATTAATTCTTCCAATCCATGAACATGGGATGTCTTTCCAACTTTTGGTGTCCTCTTTAATTTCTTTTAACAGCGTTTTGTAGTTCTCATTGTATAGATCTTTCACCTCCTTGGTTAAATGTATTCCTAGGTATTTAATTCTTTTGGTAGCTGTTGTAACTGGGCTAGTTTTCTTGATTTCTTTTTCTGATAGTTCATTGTTGGTGTATAAAAACACTACAGATTTTGTGTATTGATCTTATATTCTGCAACATTGCTGAATTCATTTATCAGCTCTACAAGGTTTTTGGTAAAGTTTTTAAGTTTATCTGCACATAGAGTCATGTCATCTGTAAACAGGGATAATTTGATTTCATTTTTCCAATTTTGATGCCCTTTGGCCTGACCTTTTTGGCTAGTACTTCTAATACTACACTGAATAGGAATGGTGAGAGTGGGAATCCTTGTCTTGTTCCTGTTCTGAAAGCTTTTCCCCATTCAGGATGATGTTGGCAGTGGGTTTGCCATATATGGCTTTTATTGTGTGGACATACTTTCCTTCTGTGTTTATTCTGTTGAGAGTGTCATAAAGGGATATTGAATTTGTCAAATGCTTTTTCTGTATCTATTGAGATAATCATATGGTTTTTGTCCTTGATTTTGTTGATGTAACATATCATATTTATTGACTTGCGTAAATTGAGCCATCCTTGCATCCTTGGAATGAATCCCACTTGATCACAGTGTATAGTCTTTTTGATGTGCAGTTATATTCTGTCTGTTAATTTTTCTTTTTTTTTTTTTAGGTCCTATACACAATCCTCAGTGAAACACAGTGGTTGATCAATTTAAAGCTCTATTGACCACTGGAAAATCACTGGAAGCTTCACAAATGATATTTAGGAAAAACAAAAGACCCCAGTTTTACTGAAATAAAGAAAGCTACAGCTCAGAGTGATCTCAGTATTACCTAGTTCTACTTCCTCATTGTTAATGGGTAAACTCAGTCCCAGATGGGCTGAGTTATACCCCAAATTGCATTGTTAGATACAATTGTTACAATCGTACAATATTAGCAAATGGGTCTTACAATTGTTAAGACCCGTTTGCTAATATTTTGTTGAGGATTTTAGTGTCTAGGGTCATCAAGGATATTGGCCTGCAGTTTTCTCATTTTGTTGTGTCTTTGTCTGATTTTGGTATCAGGAAAATGCCGGCCTTATAGAATAAGTTTGGGAGAATGGCCTCTGTTTCAATTTTTTGGAATAGTTTGAAAAGGATTGGTGTTAATTCTTCTTTAAAGATGTCATATAATTCAGCAGGGAGGCCACCTGGTCTTAGGATTTTCTTTGTTGGGAGGCTGGTCATTGCTGCTTCAATCTTGTTGCTTGTTATTGGTCTGTTCAGGTTTTCTGTTTCTTCTTGGTTCAGTCTTGGTAGTCTGCACATGTCTAGAAATTTATCCGTTTCCTCCAGGTTTTCAAATTTGTTGGTGTATAGTTGTTCATGATAGTCTCTAATGAGTCTTTGTATTTCTGTGGTATCAGTTGTTATGTCTCCTTTTTCATTTCTGATTTTTGTTATTTGGGTATTCTCTTCTTTTTTTAGTTAGTCTACCTAATGGTTTGTGTATTTTGTTTACCTTCTCAAAACACCAACTTTTTGTTTCATTGATTTTTTGTGGGTTTTTTTTTTTTTTTTTTTTGTCTCTATTTCATTTAGTTCTGCTCTGATCTTATTTCTTTCTGTCTACTAATTTTTGGGTTGGATTGCACTTATTTTTCTAGTTCTTTGAGGTATAATGTTTAGTTGTTTATTTGAAGTCTTTCTATTCTTTTGATGTAAGCATAAACATTTATTGCAATAAACTTTCATCTTAGTATTGCTTTTGTAGTATCCCATAGGTTTTGGTAAGTTGTACTTGTATTTTCATTTGTTTCAAGGAATTTTTTTCGTACTGTTTTATTTTTTCTTTGACCCATTAGTTGCTCAGGATCATGTTGTTTAATTTCCATGTATTTATATTGTATAATTTCCAAAGTTTTGCTTGTTAATTTCTAATTTTATTTCATTGTGATATGAAAATACACTTGATATGATTTCAGTCTTTTAAAATTTGTTGAGATTTATTTTGTGGCCTAACATGTGGTCTGTCTTTCAGATGATCCATCTGCTGATGACAAGAATGAATATTCTTTAGTTGTTGGGTGAAATGTTCAGTAAATGTCTGTCAAGTCCATTTAAAGTGCTGTTTTAATCCAATATTTTTCTGCTAATTTTTTGTCTAAATGATCTGTCCATTGCTAATAGCAGTGTGTTAAAGTCCCTGACTGTTATTGTGTTGGGGTCTATCTCTCTCTTTAGATCCAATACCAGTTGCTTTACATATCTGGGTCCTCCAATGTTGGATGCATATATATTTATGATTGTTACATCTTCTTGCTGCATCAATCCTTTTATCATTATATAATGTCCTTCTTTGTCTCTTTTTATATTCTTGCTTTGAAATCTATTTTATCTGATATAAGTATGGCAATTCCTGCTCATTTTTGGTTTCCATTTACATGGAATATCTTTTTCCAACCCTACGCTACTAATTTATATGTGCCTTTGTTGGTGAAGTGAGTTTCATGGAGGCAGAATATAGCAAGGTCTAGTTTTTTAATCCATTCAGTCAGTATCTTTTTTTTTTTTTTTTTTGTCTTTTTCGTGACCGGCACTCAGCCAGTGAGTGCACCGGCCATTCTTATATAGGATCCGAACCCGCGGCGGGAGCGTCGCCGCGCTACCAGCGCCGCACTCTCCCAAGTGCGCCACAGGCTCGGCCCCAGTCTTTATCTTTTAAGTGGGGAATTTAATCCATTTACATTCAAGGTTATTACTGAGAGGTATTGCCTTGTTCCTGACATTTTATTAATTTTTTTATGTTTGTTTTATGTTTCTTTTGTTCCTTTTTTTTCTCTTTTATTGTTTGTCTTTGCTGTTTGGTATTTTTTGCAGTAATAAGATACATTTTCTTTCTCTTTCTCTTTTGCATATCTGTTCTACTAGTGGTTTTTACTCTTCTCATGTATTTATCATGATATATATTGCTTTTTTGACTCCAGAGGTAGGACTTCCTTGAGGATTTGCTGAAGGGTTGATCTTGTGGTGGTGAATTCCCACAGCTTTTGTTTGTCTGGATAAGATACTATTTCTCCTTCATTTCTGAGGGGAAGCTTTGCTGGATATTGTATTCTTGGTTGGCAGTTTTTTTCTTTCAGGACTTTGAATATATCACCCCACTGTCTCCTGGCTTGTAGGGTTTCTCTTGAGAAGTCTGTTGTTAGCCTGCTGAGTATTCCTGTATAGGTGATTTGACACTTTTTTCTTACTGGTTTTACAGTTCTTTCTTTGTCTTTGACTTTTGACAATTTGACTACAATGTGTCTCGGGGAGTTCCTTTTAGGATTGAATCTGTTTGGGGATCTTTGAGCTTCTTGGATCTGTGTGACCATATCTCTCTCAATGCTTGGGAAGTTTTCAGCTATTATTTCATTAAATAGGGTTTCAATGCCTTTTTCTCTCTCTTCTTCTTCCAGTACACCCATGTTTGTGTGCTTAAGGCTATCAGAAAGATCTTGTAGGCTTTCTTCATTTTTAAAAATTCTTTCTTCTTTTTTTTTTTTTTGTCCAACTTAATTCAAAAAGCCTGTCTTTCAGTTCAGAAATTCTTTCTTCTGCTTGTTCTAGCCTGCTGCTTATTCTCTCAGTTGTATTTTTTATTTCATTGAATGAATTCTTCAGTTGCAGGATTTCTGCTTGGTTCTTTTTTATTGTTTCTGTCTCTTTGTTGAATTTTTCATACATGTTCTGGATTTTTTTTTTTTAATTCACTGTGATTCCTACCTGTTTTTTCATCCATCATGTTGAGTTTCCTTAATATTGACATTTGGGATTTCTCTTCAGGCAATTCAGCAGTTTTCTGTTTTGGGGGGTCTATCATTGGAGAATTGTAGTCTTCTTTTTGGGGTGTCATTTCTCCCTGTTTTTTTATGCTTCGCATGTCTCTGTGTTGGTGTCTGGGTAGCTGGTGGTATAGTCACTTTTAAAAATTTTTGGAGTGGTTTTTGAGGGGAGAGACTCTTACCTATAGAAGTGTTTTATATTGATAGTAAGGTTGGGCTATGAAGGTTTGGTTCTGGGTGGGTGCAATAGTAAGTGCTGGCTTGCTCCCTGCACCTTCTCCACTGGTGTGCAAAGGCTGCTGTTTCAGATGGGACAATGGGCTCCCAGGGAAGGTGGCATGGATATAGGTGGTTTGTACACCCTCAGTGCACTCTCTGCTCGTGCTGGTGGGCTCACTGCATCAGGAAGACCTCTGAGCTTCTGGAGGCAGAGGGCATGGATTCAGGCAACCAGCACAAGGAGTCAGTGCAGTCTCCACTTTCTGTCTGCTGGAGTTGGTGCAGAGTGTTGAGTTGGGCATGGCTCTTAGCTCCTGCAGGAAGAAGGGTGTGGATCTAGAAGACCAGCATGCTCCCCCCGCCTCCACTGGCACAGGCAATTCCCTTATGTCGAGCAGGGCTCTGTGCTCCTGGAAAGAAGGAGGGCAGGCAATTGGCATGCTCCCCCCTGTGCTCTCTGCCAGGGTGTGTGGGGCCACAGAGTTGGTGGGATTCTGGGCTCCCCTGGCTCCTATCCCAAAATGGTGACATTGAGTGGCAGTCTGGGACTGAGGGGGGAGTTGGTGACTCTGCCTGTAGTTCTCCTCTGGGAAAATATAGTTGTGTGGGTTCTTAGCCAGTCCACAAACTGAGCTCACTGTTCATGAGGGCCACGAGGTTACCATGCAGCCAGGTTTGCAGGTGTTTAAGGTCAGGAGCACCGGCTGCCAGCCCTTCCCCACCTACCTTGTCTCAGCAGTGCAGGATTTCTCAAGTCTCCATGCCAGTCCTGGTCAGGAGTTTCTCCTGTCCTTCTATGTTGCTGTTTCGAGTTTCCAGGTATTGGGGGGCTTTCCTCTGCCTAGCTGGATTATGTTGTTTTCTCCTAGACACTCTACTCTTCAGGTGACTATTTGTTGCTTTGGTCTATTTTGCATTAGAGGCGAGGGCTGGCTGCAATTTTGTGTGTATTTCCTCCAAGAATCAAGAGCCTTGTATTCTTCCAGGGGTTAACTCAACCAAAAGGACTTTAAAGGAAAATGTTAGGGAACCAGAAAGGAACAGAGGGGTAAGAGTTGGAATGTATCTTCTATATTCTACCTCAGCCAATGCCCAGCCATGGACCAGGCAAGTTACCCAAAGTCTCCAGGTCTCCTGTCCTCATCTTTAAGGTGACAGGGTTTGCCTAAATCACTAATGCAACAACAGCTGGGAAATATCATGATTCCTCAGCATTTATTAATCTCAATCTCCATTATAGGGCCTTAGGCCATATCCCACCCCCCACCCCCCACATAATGGCCACTCCTTAAATACTAGTTTGTCAAACAATGAATCTATTGTAATACCAGTGGGACAGCTGAAGTCACTGATATTCCAGGTAAGATGCTTAAAATATTTTTGTTGTTTAGATATGGAATCCTTTATTAACATAAATTGCATTATATAGGAGATAAATCTGAGTGTGCCCTGATAAAGCAGAGGAAAGGGATGACAGACGGGGTCCCACTCCTCCCTACTCCCACCCTGTCTCCAGTGGGCTCCACGAAACGAATATGTCTAGATGAGCATGTAGATCAAAATTTTAAAGTGTCCACTGGTTCTGAAAAAAATAGTAAAGGGATTCTAAGAGTATTGTAGTTAAAAAAAATTTTTTAAGTAAAAAAATTTAAAAGTGTCCTCATGCAGGGGAATTTCTTTCTGGATACTGGATATTTTGGGTCCAAAAGACTCTCCAATACCTGGCTAAGCTGTCTGATACCTTCTTTGGTCTTTTTCTGCCTCCTATTTAGCTGTGTTCTCTGTCTGATTAAATCTCCCTTTTCAGAGCCCACATCTGTCATTCTGGTCCTAATCCCTCTCTTAACTACCAGACAAATACCCTTCAAAATAAACTTCATCAGCCTCCCCCCCTGCTCTGTTTCTTTCTGTTTTCAATCTTAGTTACCTATGCCAAAGTCTTGGAGATCATCCTCAGCTATCTACTTATCATCTTTCTCATTCACCAAATTTTGCCATTTCTATTCTAGAAGAGTTTCTCAATTCTGACCCATCTCTCACACTATTAACTGATTTAGTTCAGGATTCTATCACTTTTTCTTTCTTTCCCCCCCCCCCCAGGCTATTGCATTTGCCTCCTAACTGATCTTCATGCTTCTAATAATTATTACAGCAGCTATCATTTAGTAATGTTTGCTATATACTAGATGCTTTGCTAAGAGCTATGCATATGCTCTCTCATTTACTCCTCCCAATCCCATCTGGTGTTCTTATTCCCAATGTACAGGTGTGAAAACTGAGGCACAGAGAAATTTAAATTACTTGCAAACCATCACACATCGAGTATGTGGCTTAGATTTCATATCCATTTGACTTTTTAAGTCTTTCTTCCATCTAATTCACTCCCCACACTGCTGCCAGAGGTGGCTTTCTAAAACACAAAACTAATGATGCCATTCTTGCCTACTACAGGATAAAATCTAAACTCCCTATTTGTTTTTTTAATTTATTTTTTTTATTTTAATTTATCAATATACAATGTAGTTGATTTTCATGTCCCTTTACCAATTCCTCCCTCTCCCCCTTTCCTCCTCAATCAATATCATATTTGTTCACTTATCTGAACAAGTTCAAGGAATTATTGTGATTGCTGTGTCTTCTTCCCCCCCCACCCCCATTTATTTGTTTGTATTTATTTATTTATTTTTATTAGCTCCCACAAATAAAGTGAGAACATGCAGTATTTCTCTTCCTGTGCCTGCCAAACCCTCTATCTTGGCATTGAGGTCTTTCATAATACATCCACAACGTGGCCTATCAGCTCCAACACTACCTGCCACCCTCCACTAACATTCCTATAATTTCCTACAAAGTCCAGGCCCTTTGACAGCAATAACATTTTCTTGGAATGACATTCTCCTTCTTACCTGCCTGGTAAACTCTTATTCAGCCCTCAAAACTCTGTTTAAATGTCACTTCCTACATGAGTTTTCACCATTTCCCAAAGGCAAATCTAGTGATTCCCTCCTCTGTGATCCCACATCATTTTATTCAATATCTCTGTTGTAGAAAAAACATAGTGTAAAATTTTATCTCTTTACAAGTGTATTTGTTGCATGGTAAAAACAAATGACAAAAGTCACAACATACTCATCAGAATATCTCCCAATGTACCTTGTCAGGTACGTGGCTTGTAGTTGGTGCTCTATTAACGTTAATTGAATCAAATGTCCTCGCTAGCTCCATTTTTCTTAAGACCATTCAGTTTTCATCCTAAAACAATCTGGCTCTGTCCCCACTCTGCTCCTAAAACTCCTGTCCTGAAAATTACCAGTGCATGTGGGAATTAGGAGTTACAGTTGATATTTGCCTTGAAAAGGATAAAAGAAACACATATAGGATGTTTAGTTATTATTTAGTTCAGATTTAGTTATCAGGTATATATTTCCCATCTATTTATTACTAGTCAGCACCTGGCCATGACTATTACTCACCTTTGTACCTCTCAGCAAGAAAGCAATTGAGCCAATAATGATGAAGTTCTCTGCTTCACTAGGTGGGTCTCAGGAGGAAATGAGCCAGTGAGTGGGAGGCCAGCCCCTCTGATGGAACGGTGTCAGGGAAGGACCATCAGCAGGGTGCTGGCTCTGCTCTAATAGGTTAGAGCTGAGGCAGGGCTGAGCTGGAAATGGCCGTACATCCTAAGTGCTTGGGGGTAATCTTTGAACCCAACCTTCCGCTCTCCACAACACTTGGACAGATACTAAGTCAGTCGTGGTCCGAGAGGGCTCACTCACACAGCATCCACTCTAAGCTACAGCAGTGGGAGGGAAAAATGCCTGATGTCTGAGAAAACTGCCCTGTGACCAGGGGCTGGGAATTCAGAAAACACGTCATTTCACTCAATACACAAACTTAAAAAATTCCTAGCCTTGCTCAGTGTGTTCATTTTAAGATCCATTTGCAGCAGCCAATAACTTCTTAAAGGCCATACTTGAGGCTGGTTTCAGCCTTTAGTGCAAGATTCTGCAGCATCTGAGAGTTATGCATTCCTTCTTTCTTCCAGCAACTTCTAGACCTCCCCTCTTTCCTAGTTTCTCTGGCTTCTCCTTATCAGCCTGCTTCATGACATCTTCCTCCACCACCAGCCCCATAAATAGTGTTCAGCAGGAAACCTTTCTCTCCCTGGTTAGTGTCATTGGCATTGTCATCTTATATGAGATGGCTCCCGAACCTCTGGGCACTTCAGCTCAAATGTGGAGTAGCACTCCTCTTGGATCGTCCCCAAGGACCTCAAAATGGGAATGTCTAAAAGTAAACATTTTCATCTTTCTCTCTCCTGCTAAAACCTGGACTCTGTATTACCTAATTTGATGGACTGCCTTCCTTCCATTCACTGGTCCCTTCCTCCCCCTTCCAAACTATGATGAGCAAATCCTTGCTGACTCAACCTCTGGAAAAGCTCTCAAATCCATTCCTTCTCTCCATTGCTTTAGTCAGGGCCTTACTCCTTAACGAGGTCCCCTGCTTGAAAACTCTTTATTTGTACTTCTTTTATGACTACCCATACTTGCTTCTTTGTACTGGTAATTTGCAGATATTTGTGATTTTTCCATACTAGACTCTAACTTCCTTACATAGAGAAACCGTTTTTTTGGTCCTATTATCTCTTGTGATAATACTGTGCTTTGCACACAATGAATGTTTAATCAATAGACTATGGCGATAGAGAATGGATTATCTTAAAGTGACTGTACTTATTCCCAAAAAGAACAACTCATTAGATAATTAAATACTTACTCTAACTTCTTCCAGCCCAGTTAACAATGTTATATATACACCCAGGCCATACACACAGACACATGCACACATGGTATGACCTTAGCTACCTTTAAGTCGATCTTCTAGCAAACAAAAAGAAAAGACCAATCTCCCAAACAATTAAAACATAAATTGGGTCATATTTTTGTTGCTGGTCTTCCTTGAGGACAATGACACAATGACTAGTATCAAGTGAGAAAATATTTTGCAAATCTATTTTCTCAAAATGCCACCAAACATGGGTCATGCATCTTTTTTTCTTGCATTTTGACCCCATTGCTATGACTTAGTGTGGTAATTATATTACAAAGCTATTATTCGATAATATGAAAATGGCAAAACAATTTAAACGCTTGTCTGAAAAGACTCTGTTAGAATGCAATTATGAGTGAAATTACAATGGCAAAATCATTAAAATGCAAGTCTGGAAGGCACAGTTATGAAACCATTAAAATGCTTCTGTTGGGGACTCACAACATTGAGTGAAACTGTGCACTCCTGGGGACACAGTTTTAATTCACTAAAGCAGGCAACATTTATGGACAGATGAAAATATCTGTGCTCCAATTGTTCTTCAGCATTATCTACAGTTCTTAATACCACCTGGGGGTGTGTAACGTTAGGGTTTCTGGGTTTAGAGGTTTGACTGATAAGAGGACCATATGTAATACTGTGCTGCCATTCAGCACCAAGAACATAAGGCACAATGGCAATCTTGGCTTAGGTTTTCCTGTAATGTTCCCAATATAAAAGCTAGGATCACAACATGAAAAGATTTTTATTCTAAACTTAAGCCTCCAATTATTAAATATATGTGTGGATGCATTTCTAAGAATCTGTCTTCTTGAAACATTCTGCTGACATATTCCTTTAGCAAAATCTTGATAAATATTTTGATGTCCAGACTTACAGTGCATATACAGTTGACCCTTGGACACACAAGAGTCAGGGGTGCCCAACCCCTCCTGCAGTCAAAAATCTGCATATAACTTTTGACTCCTCAAAAATTACCAATAGCCTACTGTTAACTGGAAGCCTTACTGATAACATAAACAGTAATTAACACATATTTTGTATGTTTTATGTATTATATACAGTAAAAGTAAGGTAGAGAAAAGAAAATGTTATCAAAATGGTAAGCTCCAAAGGTAAAAAATAAATAAATAAAAAATAGAAAAAAATTTTTAAAAGGTTAAAAAATGTTATTAAGAAAATTATAAGGAGAGAAAATACATTTACAGTATTGTAATGTATTTATCAATACAGCAAGTTTTCTAAATTGAAAAAAATCCACTTGTAAGTGGACCTGTGCAGTTCAAACCGTGTTGTTCAAGGGTCATCTGTACTTGCTCACCAAATAAAAAAGAAAAAACAAAATACAGTGAATATACAAAACAGATCTGTTAAAATGACCAATTTGACAAATGACCAAGGACCCTCCTCTGAGGCATGGTGATGTCTGCATTTAGATGTTTGAACACACAAATGAATCTAGGAGCAAAAATATGCAAAATATGCCCCCCGACTACCATTCCTTCACCCTTCACAATCTGCCTTCATGGATCCATTTCTTTCAGTTAACTCTAAAGAAACAAATACTAGAAGTGGGTCGTATAAAAGAACAAGTGTTAAAGGAATAAAAAGATGTAAATCCTTTTCTTATTCATGATTCTCTCTCTTGTGTTGTCAGAGACCAACTTAGGATATGATATTTAATTTTAATCACACAGAAAATATCTCAGTATCAATGATTATAACATTATTTAACGAAGTTACTAGGCTTCCACATAAAAAAAATTGTATACTTTTGTTTTTCAAGCTGTAGTTTTAAAAAGTCCCTTGGAAATATAGCTACTAAATAGTCTTACTTTCTTTCACAGACTCCAGATCACACAAAGATTAATATGCACATAAACATGTTCACTGAGGCAGGATTTGCAAAAGGAGTTTGGAAATCCTCCCAACTTAGTGTACCAAGTATTTGAAGTAGACAAACTGTTGGGGATATTCTATTGTGTGCATGTTTCTGGGCCTTCTTATTTTCCCTTGCACAAACTCAGGGAATGTTAACTAGATACAACTTTGTAAGCATATGAACCTTGAGTGCATAGTAACTTTAAAACAAAAATCAAATCTGCTGTCTATTTTATAAAGAGGTCATATTATTTTTAATGGCTGCAATTTAAATATAAATATGATTTGAAATAAATTTTAAATCATACGAAGAAATGAAAATTTTCCAGTTTAGGCATAAAGATACAAACCTTGAAAAAGATAAAAAACAAAACAAAAAAACACGTCACCTAGAGAAAATTCTATGAATAAGGCTAATTGAAAAAAATAAGCAAATATACACATAGATTATAGAAAAAAAAATTAGCAGGGTCCTAAAAATATTTTAACTACAGTATTATACGTAAATTTGAAATTTAAAATCACATTTGTCAGAGTTTTATAGAATCAACCTCTGTATTTGGAAAGGTTTCAAATCAGTTTCATGTAATAGTTCTATTAACTTCTAAGAGCATATCTTTGCAAACCAGTGTAACAATTATAATAGCATAAATTAAAATATATTCTTCTGGGCCGAGCCTGTGGCGCACTCGGGAGGGTGCGGCGCTGGGAGCGCCGCGACGCTCCCAGCGGCCGCAGGTTCGGATCCTATATAGGAATGGCCGGTGCACTCACTGGCTGAGTGCAGGTCACGAAAAAGAAAAAAAAAAAAATTATATATATTATATATATTCTTCTAACTTACTCTGAAATGCATAAAAAGTAAGTTGGATTGCTGCATCTATAGATGGACAGATAGGTAATAAAAAAATACGGTGAATGTTAACCACAGAATCTAGGTGTTGGATATATACAGGGGTTCAATGTAAAATTATTTTGATTCTTTTGTGTGTTTGAAGTTTTTCACAATAAAAGATCTAGTTGAAAAAAATGCAGTGCCGTAACACAAAAGTATTTATTCTCTATATTGATAACCGTGCTCAATAAATAAATCAGTTTCAGCATTTGTCTCACTGACATCGCACACTCACCTAGCCATCCGGATCCTGAATTTGGTATGCATAGGTCTGTCTCAGCACTGGGCAACACAAAGCCAACGACAAACACCTCCACACCGTCCGCCATGAGAGCCATGCCCAGGACGAAGAAAAGGGCCCACTGGAAACGCCCATGACCGCACTCCTGGATTATCAGCTCATACTGCTGGGCCAGCTCTTCCTCGTCCGCTCTCCTCTCGGACTCCAGCTCCTGTCTGTCCTTGCCCTCGTCACCCTTGGGCTGCCCCATGGACACTATGCTGTCTTTCCCCTGGTTCATCCTGGGGATGCCCTGATACTCGCCCTCGTAGATTTCATCGTCTTCGTCATGACCCTCAGTAGCTTCACTTGAGCCTTCATCGTCATTGGCTTCCCCATCGTAGGGTTCCCCCGGCGGGTAATAGTCATCGTCGTCCTCTTCATCTTGGAAGCGACTGTAGGACCTCTGGGTGTATTCATCCTGGGCCCGGTCCACTGCTTGATTCACTTTCTTTACTGTTTGTTTCTTCACCTCTTTGGCAATGTCCTTGGCACCCTTCATCAGTGAAGTCCTGTCCTTGTAAGTCTCTTCCATCTTGTCTAAACCGATGGCCAATGAGAAGACAGGAATTTTCCACAGACTCTGTTCAGGGGTTCAGCCCTGGCTGCATCATCCAATTTTGGTTCAAAACAGAACTGCAAAAGAAGAACCAGAGCAGATACTTATTATTCCCTTCTGTGTCTTTCCCACCATCTATTTCTTGGTCTCTTTTCACTGCCCCACAGACTAAGACACAGAATTCACTTTTCTTTTTTTATGATCTCATTGTACACCTGCACTCCATATACTGGTTCTCTGCTTAAGTGTGATCAGCACTTGCAGTACTTAGGGTTTTTACTGTTATTATTATTATTATTATTTGGTTTTAAGGAATTTTGTCCTCAGGGTAACATTACGCAGGCATTACACTGAGAATAACACAGAGCATCTTGCGCCTTTAAAATTGCACCCAACACATTTCAAAGGGCTATAAGGCTATACCTTGATTGAGAAAAATAATATTGCTCACAGTCACACAAACACACACTATAGAGGCAAAACCAGAGTAGTAGAAGAACGCTGCCAGACTTTATTTCCTCACATTGAAAAAAACAGAAAAGCAAGTGAGCAGCACTATATATAGTCCATTTCTCTCTACTTTCATTTTTTTCCTCCCGACAATTGAAAACAGACTCACAGGGCATCCAAGACTGACAATGAGTATTTTCCCTACTACAGTGGTTGTATCTGTAGGAAATTTGCAGAGTTCATCAAATGATTTTACAGATACATTTGATAATCGTTGAGTTAAGAACATATGTCTTGTTCAGTGGGGGCTCTGCCCTTTTAAAAACCAGCACCAGGCCAGCAGGGTCAAGTAAGCCCCATGTGATGGACTTTCACACCCCCACCCTGTAAGTACTCCAGCTTTATCTCTATTTTATTCATCTCTGGACAACCTCCCCTCGCATCCCCCCACACACTCCCTCCCACCTTGTCCTACTGCCACTCCAGCTAGCTGTTGTCCTGGACACCAGAGTCTGCAGCCTTCTGTGACCATTTGATTTTCTTTCTCACTGATAGACCCTATGTCTTGGCTCTTAAAATTTGGGCTGACCTCATGGTAACTTATATTTCACTTGTCCACTGAGCTGTCTCTTCTGGTGGCTCAGGCAAGCCAACATCAGGCCCATCCTTGTACACAGGTGACATAAATGTGAAAAAAGTCATTCCCCCCATTGCTAATTCCCCAAGCCTTAAGCTGTGGCAGCATTCCAAACACTGATTTATATAATGGTCATTTCTACTTTTTTTTTTGTACCCAGTGTAAAATACTTGGTACCTGGCTATTACAAACATACATTTAAATGTTCATCCAAATATCACAAACAAACCCAGCAAGACAAAAGGATGTTTGTTTATAAATGGACTGTGCCTCATTCCCACTGACTACCTACAAATGCTCAGTAGGCACGACAGAAGCAAGGCTCTGCATTGGCCTGTGGTTTGGAAGACGGCAAAATGAAATTAAAATACACATATGATTACAAGGCTTTTTACCAAATGCCTTAATAAAGGATTTTCTGTTTGTTTTCCCTTTTCTTTGTTTTTTGGAGAGCTGGGAGGCAAGAAAGATGGGAGGATCCATGGGGACAGTAAGAAAAGATGGGAAGGTGGTGAGAAAAGAGGTTGAGGACGGGGTGCTAAGTAACTCAAGATAGAGAATGGAAAAAAGAGAAAGAAGGAGGAGAGAGGACAGTGATAAACAATGTTGAAATGGAGAGACATTTCCTCCTTTAAACATTAACAGCAAAATTAAAACATTTCACACAATAAATAGAGCCAACTGCTATCCTATCCACAGAACGGATGATGACATCGGACACTGCACACCAGCTGCCTCCTGGACACAGTCAGCACTGGAACCAGCCCCGAGGGAGATCCAAAGAAAGCAGAGCCTGAACCACCGTTAACGTGCTGCCCCAGCACCTTTGTGTCATGGGAAGCTTCTGCGATAGCTCTTTCTAAGATATTATAAGTAAATTGACTGCATATAGCTTTTCTGCTTTTGTTCCCAGCCACAGATATTCTTCCCACATGCCTCAAGGAGCTTTCACCCCCCAAAAATTTCCTTGTGTGGGGGCCACCTCTATAAGAGGTGTCAGGCGTGGTGTCTTGAAGGTCATGGTTATGATTGGAAAAGTGGACAATTCTAACTCCCTAAGTGATCTTATCACTTGAGCAACGAAAAAAATTAAATAAAAAAGAGTTTTACAATTAAACACTTCTGTTTCAAAAAAAAATTCTGGACCAAAACAAGACATGTGCATATGTAAGTTCTTTCTTTTTGTTTTTTGGTGTCTGGCTGGTAAAGAGATTTAGCCTTGGATCTTGCTGTTATCAGCACTATGCTCTGTAAGTTCTTTTTTTGACTCAAGTTTCCTCATCCCCAAAATTGAAGCTCCAGCTAAGTTTTCAGATCCTTGAGGGAAGAGAATTGGTTTTGTAGTTTGTAGTCTTGCTAAAGCAAAGAAGGTTTTCAGTGCTCTTTCATAAATAAGGGCAAGTATGAACACTTATGCAAAAATTCTGTTTAAAGTCTTATGTTTGTAGCTGTTGCCATTGGGGTTAACTGGGTGAGGGGTGTAGGGGATCTCTCTATTATTTCTTACA
This sequence comes from Cynocephalus volans, assembly GCF_027409185.1. Taxonomy (NCBI): domain Eukaryota; kingdom Metazoa; phylum Chordata; class Mammalia; order Dermoptera; family Cynocephalidae; genus Cynocephalus; species Cynocephalus volans. The sequence continues at coordinate 64,062,460 of NC_084461.1, read as the reverse complement.
ACTGCATGTGATCTACAATGATCTCAAAATACAAAGTTAAACAAAAAAACAAGTTTGTATCATCCTTATAAAGCAATCTTGGAAAATATGCAGGATGCTTGGCTATTACCTCTCTATGGTAAATGGAAAAATGTAAAAAGCTTGGCTTATTCCAGAGATTGTCAGGGAAATGGCTGATTGATATCTGTGTCGGAAGTGAGAAAGAAAAGTAGCTCAGAACAATTTGAGCAATGTGAGGTCTGCTACACTTATCAGACTCAGAGAGATGTGAGCACAGGGCTTCAGTCACGTCCCCCTCACCCATATCCAGGATAATTGCTAAAAGACAGGTTTTACCTAAATGTCCATCGATGGATGAGTGGATAAGGAAACTATGGTATATATACACCATGGAATACTACTCTGCCATAAAAAAGAATGAAATTCTCCCATTTGCAACAACATGGATGAGCCTGAAGAAACTTATGTTGAGTGAAATAAGCAAAGCACAGAGGGATAAATACCGAATGTGCTCACTCATAAGTGGGAGCTAAGAGAGAAAGAAGGAAGGAAAGAAAGACCACAGTAGTGCATTGGGAGGGAGAGAACATACCTTGGGATACAAAGTGGAGTGGGGAAAGGGGGGGGGAGGGTGGTTGAGGATAACTGAGTGGGGACAAGGGGTACAATCGCAAGTTGTGGTAATGGACATGCTGCCAGCATGGATCTGGCCTTCATATCTTGGGCATGAGGGGTGACAATCAACTTTGGATCTCATGAATATTACTAACCAATAATAAAAAAAGGAATACATATCAGAAGGCATTTACAAATTACAAAAAAAGAAAGATAGGATATCCTTGTATTCCTTGTTTTTAATAAAGTCATTATATTAAGGATAAAGTCTTGTTAATGATTATAAAAATTTTTGTTACTTATCTAAATTTCCCCATTCAGAAATGTTTTTGTTTCCATTGCAGTGGGACCAAATTATAGAACATCATTTACATAGCTAACAGACCAAATGTATCAGCAGTGGAAGCATTTGCGTTAAGTAAAAAATAAAGTATGTTTATATATATATAAAAAGACAGTTTTTAGCTACAGTATCCATCACCAATGGGGACAAATTACCCAATGTTATCACAACTTGTACAGTGTGACCCTCACTCTTTCTCTGTTGCAACATTCCTGGAATTTATGATGCAAAGAGCAATGTATAGCCAAGCAGTAGCTTGTGTTATTTTAGTGAACCAATGTAAACTCTTGGCAAACAACTTTGGAACTGCCCCCTTCAACTTCTCCTTTTTCCCTATAAAAGTATCTGTAACTGCTGCCAAGCAGAGCACATGTTCAGGGCAACTTGAATTTGTGACTCCTGGGCTGCAGTTCTTGATCCGGGCCCAGATAAACTCCTTGTTTTATATATTTTTGCCTTAGTTTCTTCTTTCAGATCAACAGAAGGTTATACCTGAATTAAAGCAGCAGTTCTCAAGGTGGGGCCTATACACCAGGTGTGGCCTACAAGGTCTACGAGCAGCTGCTTATAGCATTATCAATGTTTGCAGACAATATACTTTTGTTTCTGGAATGAATTACCAAGTTATACCACATAATATATGCCAGGCACCATATCAATGAAAAACATAACAAAACAAGCTAGCTTGATTTAGTGCTTACTATTTGCCAAGCATTGTGCTAAGAACTTTACATATATTCTTTTATTCTTTTATTTAATCCTTACTTCAATTGTACAGAACAGATATTATAGTCTCCACCTTACAGATGAGAAAATTAGGGCCTAGAGAGATTGAAAAATTAGCCCAAGCTCACGAAGCTTGTTGGAGGAGGTGCTGGGCTCAAGCTTAGGTGGGTATGACCTTAAAGGCTTCCCCTTGTCCTCATGTGTGTTACACAGTGCTCTTGCTGGGGTCTTAGTAAAAGCCACAGCCTTCTTCTTAGTCATTCTAGTAACTTTTTTTTCCCTATACTAAAATTGTTTTATAACCTCTTCTCTAAATCATCTTGCAGGTTCTGACATAAGGACAATTGTGATATCTTTCACTGGTGATTATCTTTATATGGATCATAATTATAAAATGTGGTCTTGTTTGTTCAGATAAACTACTCCAAGATGGTGGCTGTACTTCAGAAGATAACATAGTCATGTTAAGTAAGATGTTAGTGAGCCAGGACGACAGGAAAGTAGGCAAAGCACAGAAACGCTACCAACCTCCTGTTAGCTCATGACGCCCCTTCTCATTTATTCAAGTCGGTTTCCTTTTCCATGAAATAAGAATAATAATAACTATCTTACAGTGTTGCAAAGATTAAATGACTTATGTAGACTGTTTTTAGGACAGAATTTGACATTTATTAAGTGCTTTTCATTCAGGTTCCCCAGAAACAGACCTGCCAAAAGGAGCCAGGTGCAAATCATTTATTAAAAAGTAAGGGAGTGGGGAAAGCAGGACTGCAACTTCAGGCAGAGTCCTGTGGAGCAAGCTTCAGCCTGATCCCGCAGAGGAACTCTGGAATGTAAGTTCAGGCTCAGAGTTACTCCCCACCCAAGGCAAAGGTGCTAGGCTTTCCTACTCCCACACCTGTCAACTCTCAGCCAAGGGCCACCCGGGGCAAGGGTGGGATGCAGATGCTTTCTGCTCTCTGCACTGAAAGGAAAAGCAGTTCCAGTAGCCCAAAGGCAGTCCTCGAACAAGAGGTATGGGTGCTGGCTAGTAGCCCCAAAGGCACAGAGACAGTGAGGTGGATCCAGGAGTATCAGGGCAGGGCATGAACAGTATCTTCCCCAACAAGCACTGAATAAATCCTTGTTTAGGTGCCTGCTCATCACACTAAGCTGTAGGACACCCACAGCTGATTAAAAACTACATTATAGAAGTAGCTATTTAAGCCAAATGACAATGACAGTGAAATGTATCTGATATATTCAATGATATGCACAATCATCGTGCCTAACAATCATTTTGTGCACATATAAAAAATATAACAAGTTATATACATAAATGAGTTGTTATAGCAAAACAGAGTTTTAGCTTTCTTCTTTGATGGTTCACAGCAAACAGCATGGATCTCGTAACACTACATACCTATTCTAAAACAATGCTTCACAAGCTCTCACCATACACAACTCACACGTACACATATACAGATGTTTCTCTCAGTTTCCTCAGGCTGCCCAAACCTTCAGTCTTTCCTTCTGCTTTAACCTTCATCACAACCATAATCAAAAGATCTTAGATAGCTACTTCTTCCTAAAACTTTCTAGAATCTTCTGGATGCTGGGAGAGTCCATTGTTCTAATAACTGTATCAACACAGCTTTAAAGCCATTGTGTGCTCACAGGGTAATGATAGCAGTAGCAGTAGCTCACCTACTATTCTGTCAGCCATGTGCTAAGCACCTCAAATGTATTATTGCTCAATAATCCTCACAACAATCATATGGAGCAGGTCCTTTTAAAATTCCCATTTTATGGACAGGGAACTGAAACCTTCCCAGTAAGAATTCAAACTCAGGCAATCCTGCTTCGGATCCCAACCACTTAACCACTACATCTGCTACCTTTTGTGGAAATGGGAGCCTGTGATGGAAATAGAGATCTGAAACAGCAAAGCTGTGGTAGAAGACAGCCCCCATGCCAGTAGAATAGGGATCTTTTAGAGTACTTGCTGATGTCTAGTGTGTGGAGTTTGGGCAGAGGGGCCCATTATGTCACAACCCTCTTCCCCTCCTAAGCTTTGATCTAACAGACACATTCAACACAGAAGACAAATGGAGATCGAATTGCCAGCTGATTGGAGAATTGTGCCCACGCTTCATCCTTGACGCCACACCTTCCTCCCAATTCAGGTACACTAGACTACATGGGACTCCTTTGTGAAGTGGGTGGGGTTGGGGGAGGCTGTCCATGGAGCTTTCCACTCTAAGCACATTTCTGAGATGAAAAAATAGGTGCTGACCCATCATCCCAGCCTGTGCAAATCTTTGACATGTTTATCATTTAAGGATGCCTCTTGCCCTCCAACCCTCTAAACTACCCATCTGTGTAAATTCCCATTCCAGGTGCAGTTCAAAAGCCTACTCTTTCATAAAATGATTTTCTTTCATTATTACTTAATCTAATCACATCTTCCCAGCTGTTTCCTCCTGGCATTCAGTCATGTCTTCCATATGGTTATGATATATGCAATAGTCTTCTTTATTAGAATGTAAGCTCACTGAAAACAAAAACCAGTGAAACAGAAAACTATAAAGCAATGTTTTTCAAACTGTGGTTACTAGAGGCGGGAAATGGGGAGAGGGAGGGGGATTAGCAAGAAATTGGTTAATGGACACAAAGAATGATTATGTTTTGTGATGATGAATATACTAATTATCCTGATTTGTACACATATTGTACACAGGCATTGATATTCAACCCTGTACCCACAAACATGTGTAATCAATTATGTTTCAATAAAAAAAGAAAAAGAAATAAAGCAATGTTATTAAATGAGAACACAAGCATCATAAGAGGTCCAACTCTCTGATCCCCCTTTCCTCATGAGAGAGTTTTCTGCATCAGCATTTCCCCAAAGCACAATCTGCAATATGTGGTCCTAAGGTGCTCTGAGAGGAAAAAGTTCTATGGTCAGATAAATTTGGGAAGTTTCTATCTCATACTCCATTTGTTCTTCTCTAGGATGCTTCATATGCAAAGCCTGTAGTAAAGACCCTTGTTTAAATTTGTTTCCCAATCATTCCCAAACTTTCCTAGTAACAGAATTCTTTGTCCTCAACATGACACCAATGAGCAGCTCTTATTATACACTATGGGAAATACCATATTAAGATGAATGCTAAGATCCTTTAAAATTCTAATGTCTCTATTATAAAATACCATAAAACTCGCTAATTAGAATTAATTGAGAGAAGTAGAATGGAAGGTAAAAAATCTACATTAAAATAACATTTCTAAAATAAAATACAGTATTTCAAGTCTATTAAAATTGAAACTGTTTTCAAAATGTAGTCTCTTATGACTTTTAAGCAGACTTGCTACAAAAATAGAGAGTATTTAGCATATCTGCATATTTTTAAGTAATGTCATTCAAAGAGCCTGGAAAGTTTGATTTTAAGTACTGTATATTAACATTCTTTTTAAGCAATTTTGACACAACTAATTTGCTTTATGAAGAATGAATCTTATGAGTCCGGGTAAACTCGGCCTCAGCAGTTGTCTAAATCTCCACCAATTCCACAACAGTGAAATCTAAAGGCCTTACCCAAATAACAAACCTGTTTACATATGTGAACTTTTCTCTGAAGGTCCTAGACCTCCTGAGAGAAGGAATATCTCAAGTGAGTCAAAGTGGGCAGTGTCCTCCTTTAGAGAAGTGTCTGAGCTCAATCTAGTACAGCAATTTTCTTTCTGATTACAAAACTAAAACATGCTTATTTAAGAAATAATTGGACCACCTTGCACCCAATAGGATGGCTACTATAAAAAATAAAAATTAAAAAATTAAAAACAGAATATTGGCAAGGATTTGGAGAAATTGGAACCCTTGAGTGCTGCTGGCAGAAATATAAAATGGTACAGCACTGTGGAAAACAGTATGGTGGTTCCTCAAAAAATTAAAAATAGAATTACCATATGATACATCAATTCCACTTCTGAGCATATACACAAAAGAATTGAAAGCAGCGTCTTGAAGAGATACTTGTACACCTATGTTCATAGCAGCATTATTCACAACAGCTAAAACATGGAAGAAACCCAAATATCTATTAGCAGATGAATAGGTAAGCAAAATGTGGTATGTAGTTACTATGGAATGTTATTCAGCCTTAAAAACAAAGGAAAATCAAATACATGCTACAACATGGATGAACCTCAAAGAGATTATGCTAAGTAAAATGTGCCAGTCACAAAAATACAAATACCATATGATTCCACTTATATGAGATATTTAGAGTAGTCAAAATTATATAAACAGAAAGTAGAATAGTGGTTGCCAGGGGCTGGGGGAGGGGAGAATAGGGAATTATTGTTTAGTGGGTAAAGAGTTTCAGTTTTAAAAGATGAAAAGAGTTATGGGGAAGGATAGTGGTGACACAACATTATGAATGCATTTAATACCACTGACTGCACATTTAAAAATGGTTAAAATGGTAAATTTTATGTTATATGTACTCTATCAAAACAAAAAAATTGGGAAAAAAAGAAATAATTGAAAAATTCAGAAAGCCGCAAAGAATAAAATAAAAACCGTGTGTATTTCCACCACCCAGAAATGCTCACTATTAACAATCACCAATTATATTTCCAATCTTTAGACTGTACAGATGCATGACCATATGATTTTTTAAATTTAAATTTTATACTTATATGTTTAATTTGTATTTTTTGGAAATAGTTTATTCATGGTTTCAGGTTTGTAAATACTTAAGTAGCGTGATAAAGATCATTTAAGTCACATGATAGTTTTTCCTTTAAAAATGGTCCATAGGTTACCCAAGATTGAGAATCACTGTGGTAAATGTCGTGTGCCATTATCCATCCTGCTTCCACCCTTAACTGCTCTGATAAAGATCGTTAGTGATACCAATCTACTAACACTCCAATTTTATGGTTTCTTATTAGACCTCATCTTAATTGACTCTTCTGAAGTATTTGCTATTTTTTTCTCTTTATTTTTATAGCAGTTTTAGTTTTACAGAAAAACTGAGCAAAAAGTATGGATAGTCCCCACCCCCCCACATATATAGTTTCTTCTATTATCAACATGTTACGTTAGTGTGCTACATGTGTTACAATTATAAATCAATACTGATGCATTATTATTAACTTAACTTTATATTAGGATTCTCTCTATGTATTGTACAGTTCTATAGATTTTGCCTAATGCATATGTCCTGTACTAACCATTATAGTATCATATAGAATGGTTTTGCTGCCCTAAAAATCCTCTGTGATATGACTAATTTAGCACATTTGGATTTGAATTCCTTCTCAGATCACTGCATTATCTCTGATTCTTTGGGTGTGAATTTCCCCATTTGCTGGGTTAGTGACTATCTTAAATAGTACAGGACTTCATCATATATTTAGTAATTCTTGGGTGTGAGCATATCTTCTATAGAAGTGGTTCTCAAAGTGTGGCTTGGTGATTCCCAGGAAACCCACAAGACCATTCAAGGAATCTGTGAAGTCAAAACAATTTTCATAACAATAGAAAATTGTTACTTTACATTTTCAGTCCCATTTTTTTGTGAGTGTATAGTGGCATTTAACGGAGAATTCATGATGTGTAGTGACATCATTGCTCTGAAGGTTAATGGAATGTACTCTTGCAGATTCTTGTGTTTTAAAAATTTTCTCAGTTTTAGTTCCTAATATGGTAAATATCAATAGATATAACCCACAAAAATAAAAGCTCTTTTGTCATTAATAATTTTTAAGAGTGAAGAGTGGGTCCTGAGACCAAACCAGAAAATTCAGAGCTACTCTTCTGTAGGAATCCTTTCTTGCTTGGATCCTACAGAGTCCAACCCTATAGGCTTCCCTATAGAGTTTATTGTTTTGTTTTGTTTCATTTTTCATTTTTTTCTCCCATAGGGTTTTGAGTTTGTCTCTTATAGAGCCCCAGAGGGATCACAAAGTTCTGAACTAGGTCTCCTGTCAGTGGCTCAGTTCTGTATTTCCACATCGTACAGAGATACTGCTAGGTTTAGGGTTTCCATCATGTGAGTGACATTTTCCATCTGTCTTTGGTGTACAGTTGTGGACTGTCCTTTCTTCCAAGTGGGAATGGGCAGTGTGTTTCTGGCTCCCAACTTGCCTGCATGAACTGGTTATAACTTGGAAAGCACAGTATTAGCTCCCACACAATGCTATGTCACCCTTTCCACTTATGGCACAGAGGATTTCTTTCTCTTTCTTTTGAGGTCAGCTATTTATTACCTAACCAGTATTTTGATATTTCATCCATGCATGTAATAATAAGGTGTGGGGTAGGAGAGAGGGGACTTAGAATGTGCTCCACTCACCATCTTGACACAGATGTTGACACTTTTATAACCTGCTTTAATCATACATTTTATATTAAAAATTTTCTCATGCTTTTAAATATTCTTCTACCATTTTTATTTATGACATATGATAATTCATTTAACCTGTCTCCTATCATTGAGCATTTAGGTTGTTTACATTATTTTAGTATTATTAATACATTACGATGCACATTCATGTGGTAGGTCTTACTGAGAATTCCTGATGTCTAATGGAGGACCTAGTTTTGATGATTTTAACATACATACCACATTGTCCTTCAGATAGGCTGTGGCAATTTGTAATTTCTGGAAGCACATAGGGAGAGCTCTTATTTCCTTGTGTTCTCACCAATATTGGAAATCGGCAATTGAGATTACTAAAAAATGGTGTTTTATCATTTTAAGTTGCATTTGATTATTGATGAAATTCAATATTTCTTTTCTTGTGAAATCTAATATCCTTTGTCCATTTTTGTATTGAGGTTTGCAGTGGGTTGAATGGTGGCCTCCAGAAAGATATGTCCATGTTCTAACCCCCAGAACCTGTAAATGTGACCTCATTTGGAAAAACATGTAATTATATTAAGAATCTTGACATGAGATCGTCTTGGATCATCTGGGGGGGCCTAAACCCAATGACAGGTGTCTTTATAACAGACAGAAGAGAGAAGACACAGAAAAATGCCATGTGAAGATGGAGGAAGAGATTAGAGTTATGCAGCCTCAAGCCACAATGCCTGAAGTCACCAGAAGCTGGAAGAGGCAAGGAAGAGTTCTTCCCTTTGGGGAGAGAACAGCTTTGCTAACATCTTTTTTTTTTTTTTTTTTTTCAATTATTAGAATGTTCATTGTTACAAACCATGATTTTTCTTTATGCCCTTTACCTGACCTTTGCTAACATCTTGATTGTGGACGTCTGTCCACTAGAATTTTAAGAGAATAAATTTCTGTGTTTTAAGCCTTCTAGTTTCTGGTAATTCATTAGACAGCCACAGGAAACTAATACAAAGTCTTTTTCTTATTGAATTTTAAGAGTTCCTTATATAACAGGGATATAAACCCTTCTGTCAAATATGCTGTAAATACTTTTCTCAGCTGGCCTCATCCATGGGATTTTTTGTCATGCAAAACTATGAAACTATTTTTATACAGTCAACTTAGAAGGTACTCCTTTCATGTTTTCTGCCTTGTAGTAAGTTTATTTAGGCCCTCCTGAACTTCCAAAATATTCATCTGTATTTATTATAATTAATTTTAGGGCTATTACCTAATGTTTATTTCTGAAATTTATTTTGCTATATCATGTAAGAAGAGATTTTTAAAAATTAATAATTGAATATGTCAGAAACAGTTATTAAAATGCCCCTTTTATAAGAGACAAAATTTCTACATGTATTAGTACCTCTTCAGTCTTGTATTCTGCTCCACTGACGTTTATTTACTGTTGCCCTAATGTCCTTGAGGTTTATTTGTTTTGTTCTGTTTCGGCAGCTGGCAAGGATTGAACCCTGGACCTTGGTGTTATCAGAACCACACTCTAACCAACGGAGCTAACCAGCCATCGCTCATTTAGTTTTAATTTTTGTCACTTTGTTATAGGTTTTATTTTTTCTAATTTATTTTTTATTGTCACATAGTTGATTGTACATATGTGTGGGGTACAGGGTTGAATATCAATACCTGTATGCAATATATGATGCTCACCTCAGGATAATTAGTATATTCAACCTTATATAATGTATCATTTCTCATGTCTGTCAGTGCACATACCACTCATGACTTATCCTTTCCATTTATTGATTGTTCTCATCTATTTTCTCTTCCAAATAAACTTTAGAACTGCTTAGCCATTTTTCAAAGAAAATTTTCATTAGAAATTTAATTGGAATTGTACCAAGTTTATAAATTAATTCCAGTAGAAATAAAAGTGTTAAAAGAGTCCTTTCATCCAGAAATAGAATACATCTTTCTATTTATCAATTTTTCTTTTATGTAACTAAGACAAGTTTAGACATGTTCTTCTTATTGTGCCAATTATTTAATGAACAAGATATATACATCCATATGTAAATATATATTTTCAAATATTTTATTCATTTGCATATCTGCCTATTGGTTTCTCGGAACCATGATATATATTCGGCCACAAACTTCAGTTTCTGCCAGAGCTATTTTGTGGGTTGGGAAATGTGCTCTCTCCTGCAGTAAAACATCAGCATCCCTGGGGAGCAACTCATGGAATTTCATTCATGGAACAGGGCGATGAATTACACAAGTAATATGGCAGACTTGCTTGAAGATAATTCAGAAAGGGAAGCTGAACCATGCTGACAGTCCCAGCTCAGCTTTCCTCTCCATACCCTTCTGAGGACGTGGGCCCTTCCCTGGGAAAGTGTTTGCAGAAGCAACTTTGCAGAAAGAACTGGCAAGCAGATTTGGAGCATCTCCAGTTGAGGACAGGAAGAGTGCAGTGCTCCTGGATTCCTGCCCCTAAATAGTTACCAGGATCCCATCACCCTCTGGGGAAACCAGATGCCTGAGGATCATCGATAATCTGCATTATGAAGCATCATCAGTTACCAAACTGTCACACACAATTCCTATTCTTAAATAGCAGTGAGACATTCTCTTCCTGAAATGACCAAAGGCATTCTGGCAGATGGTTTCCCCAGCATTAGACAGAGACCACCGGATTTGAAAGGGACCATCTGTGAATGTGGTAATAACCACTCAGAGTGAATGTGGTCACTTCTGCTCCTTCAGTGAGATGTATAAACCGTGTGAGGAAAACTTGAAAAGAAACAAAGCCAGGAAGTGAATCCCTTCTCGCACGTGGGTTACCAGCATCCTCACCAGGGCGTTTGAAAAAGCAGCGGAGGCAGGGAAGAGTGGAAGAAGAGGAGGGGCTTCCTCCAGCAGTTCTGCTTGTCTCCCCTGGGGTTAATAGAGGGCCCCCAAAGATCCAAGCATTCATTCAGCGAGTGTTTATTAAGCACCTATGATGTGCTTGCTAGGCGCTCTTCTGGGAACTGAAAATCAGAGATTGAACAAAGCACACAAAATCCCTGATTGTTTGGAGCTTTCTTTCTAGAGGCAAGACAGATAACAAAACAAAGAAACATAATTTAACGTGGTGGTGAGTGCTTCAAATAAAAATAAAGCAGGGTAAGGGGTTAGAGCAGCTCTGTTCCATAGGACACTCCACAGTGATGGAAATGCTCTATACCTCAGCTGTCCAATAAAAATAGGGTGAGGTAACACCACACTTGGCTAGTATCTACCCTACTGCATAGTGCAGGGTTAGAGAGTGTAGAAGGTGATGTTATTCTAGGAAGAATGGTTAGGTGAAATTTGAAGAGAAGCCTGATTAAGGCCAGGGCATAAGCCCAAGGGTGCAGGGTTTTCTAGACACACAGGAGGCAAGAGCAAAGGCCCTGAGGCAGGGACTGGCAAGGAGGCCAGGTGGCTGAGCAGATTCAGGGAGAGACTGTCAAGGGATCACTAAGGGCTTTGAAGGCCATGGTAAGGGCCTGCAGTTTTATTCTAAGAGACATGGGCTTAGAGAAGGGGATCGACAAGATCTAGAACAATACAGCTTAGTGGAGTATAAAACAGGATTTCTTTTAAAACCCTACTTACACAATCATTGGTGATGCCTTCCTTTCTTTTACTAGATCTCACTAGCCCTGCTCTTTCCCATCTGTTATTGTTTTTATTCTGACTACAATGATCTCATAGTAAATAATGACAACTTCATAATAAAGGCAGCATGTATTACATGTCTTTAAAGACAGGGTGGAGGAAGGACAAAGGCACCTGGGGGAAAAGTTCCTCAGTACAGACAGAGCAATCAAGAGAAAAATCTTACTCTTAATTGTGCCTGATAGGTGCTTAACAAGTGTCTGTGATCATCTACCTTCTTCACCTCCACGTTCAGTCTCTCACCAGAGCTACGGCAAAATAAGACTAGTTTTCTCTTCTTGCCTATCACAGGAAGTAGAAGAAAAAGAAATAGACCCAGACAATCTACAAATTAGATACTCCTTTCTTGCATATGTAAAAGTTGGCAATAGAGCCAGTCAAATACTGGTGTTGAGCAATTACTTAGACCCAAAGATCGAAACTAAAAGTGGTCATGTCATCTGCTGTGGAACAAACACACAGTCATTCCTAAATTTATACAGAAAGTCTACAACATCCCTTGAGTAAACAGGTGTCCTAGACATACTAAGATGACCCAAATTATTAGACATAAACAGTGATCTTGTTTGTGAGTCACACACCTGCATTCCAATACTTGCTTTTGCCACTTACTAGCTTTGGGACATTGGTGTAAAATGGGAAATAACAGTGTTGTTGTGAAGATTCAATAACATCGAAAGGCAAAACCTTTTACATGGTACCTGCTCAGTAAATGCTAGTTTACTAGAAATTAAAGAATAATTTATAAATATAATTCATCATCCATCAGTGATAATGCTGGCAATTTCCTTTTTTGACAGGAAAAATGCTTATTAAAGGTAGGTCGGCTGCACTCCTCTGTAGCCTGTGAGCACAGGCTGCAGTCCCAGAGCCACAGCAGGCTGTGGTAGAAAAGGCTCACCCTGGGGCTTGCAGCTGTCACTGAACGGCACACCCTGAGGTTTAGCCTGCAGAGGAAAGCTCAAAGACGGATGTCTACTTGTCTACCTGCCTTTTCTGAGGGAATCAGAGCAACAAGATTAGAGCACTCGCAGAGTTTCAATGCAGTTTAAAAGCATAGCCAGATTTATCAAATCTGCCTCATTCATATTACATTGATAACAGCAAAACACGTTTTCCTGGACTTCAGTGAACTGAGGTCAATGAGAGGAGGAAACAGAGCCCCCCAAGGCTTGCACTATTCTCTCTTTACTGCCTGGAAATGACATATTTTCTCTTTCCACTTTCTCTATGTTTTACTTAGGAAATATTTCATTTTGCAAGGTTCCTAGGGTGATGGCTATAAAAGCAGCTGCCTTTGTTTTCTTCAGCACCATGACAACCCCCCCAGGGTATTATTCCCTGGGATGCTCTGCTCATTGTTTCCCTGGCTTGTGGCCTCTAGAAGGGAGGCACCAGAGACTTCCTAAACACCTCCACCGGCGTTCTGTGGCTAAATGAGGGTGCAGCTTTCAGACCAAGGTGTCTTAGTGGTGCACAAGTCCCCACAGAGCCTTCTGCAAAGCGAGAGAACTGGAGCATTAATTTACTCAGTGCTCAGTGTTCTGCCCAGGGTTCTGTTGGTATATAATGCCTCTGAGTGCTGAGAAAGTGCCATTCAAAGCAGGTCTCTACTGCCACAAACCTAGGGGTGGGGGTGCGTGTGCATGTGCGCACGTGTGCGTGTGTGTGTGTGTGTGTGTGTGTGTGTGTGTGTGAGAGAGAGAGAGAGAGAGAGAGAGAGACTGTGGGGGTGGGGAGTACAAATCAGTGCATAAGAGATCAAGGTAGTCACTGAAGAATGGGTGCTCTCTCCTCTCTTTTCCAATAAAACCCTTTCCTTTACCAGCATTGTGTAAAAGAGCTGTTAAACTAATTCACACACATATAAATGAATAGCTAAGGGGTTCCTAAAGTACTTTTCCCTTCCCTGAGGTCTTTCTCTCAATTCCTTAGTCCAAGCAAATGTGTAAACTGTGGAATTTCAAGCTCAGCAGTTGGGTTTACATGTTAGTTATTGGGTGACTGGAGGGACTTCTTGGCTTAAATCCTCCCAAGTGTGCTATTGAGTGTTCCACCAAGTATGAGAACTGATCTAACCCAAAGAAATAGGCACAACAGAAGTCACAATTCATTCACCCACCCCATCAGACCACAAGTTCTGGAAGGGAAGGGACCACATGCCTGGGTTCATCTGTATTCCTAATGCCCAAGGCAATCCTAGACATTCATTCACTCATTCAACACACCTATTTTGTGCCTACTGCTCAGTAGGTGGGGTGTAGACTGTTCCTAGACTCTATGCACACAGAATTTAAAAGCACAGGCCCTCATCATCAAGAGATTTTCCATGTAGTGGAAACATCCAACAAACAGACAGACAATTGTCTTACAATGTGATAAGAGCTATATGCTGGCACTTGCTGCTATGATATTATGGGATAGGGTGGGGTCTAGACTGAACCAGCCAGGCAAAAGGGAACAAGTAGAGGCATCCATGGACCAAGGACTTGCTTATTAAAGGACATGGTAGGACATTAGTATACATTGAAATAAAAAAACACAAACATGAACTGAGAGCCTTTTGCACCCCTGCACCTGTGTTAGATGCAGAACAAACAAAAGTAAAAACAGAAAATAATTTCCAATGCCTTCTACTACTCTCATACCTCTGGGGCCAATAGTGCAATTCAATCTTGACCACATTCACTAAAATTTGCATTTGCAGTTTCTTCCATTAGCTTGTTGGGGTCTCAACTTTGTGACATTATTATCCTCCACAAATTAGCACCATGGAGGAAGATATAAAAGCACTTACATGACTGACAGCAATACATGATTGACATCTGATTTATACAACAGTGTTTTCCAAAATTCATTCCAAGAAATATTTTTAAAGTGTTCAAAAGGACGGTCGGGAAAACACATGTCACTTTTTCACCACCTCCTCCGCTCGCTACCTGGTCCAGACCAACATCACGTGTCACCTGGACACTTCAAGAGCTTCCTCACGACTCTTTCTGGTTCTACCTTTGCCCTTTACAGCCTCTTCTCCACACAGCAGCCAGAGAAATCCTTTCCAAAGGTATAGCAGAAAATATCACTCCCCTACTAAAAACCCTCCGGGGCTTCCTTCCACCCCCTGGTCCTACACAGCCCAGCCTGTCCCCTCTCTGTCTCATCTGCCACCATCCACCTCATACCACCCCAGCAGTACTGGCCTCCAATATGCCAAATGCTCTTCTGCCTCAGGCCCTCATGTGCTCTTGCTCTTCTCTCTCCTTGGAATGCTCTCCCTCCGGGTAACTGCTGGCCTCCCTCCCTCACTTCCTTCCTTCCCATCTCTTCTCAAATGTCACCTCTACAAAAAGCCCTGCACCTTACAGTGCCTCCACATCACCATGCCCTGACCCTTTATGCCATTTAGCTTATTATCTATCACCATCTGATAACATAGTGCATATTTATTATTTGTTCATTGTTTGACTCTCCTCATATACTATAAACTACGAGAAAGAGAACTTTTTTTGTTTTGTTCTCAGCTAAATTTCAACATCTAGAAGAATGCCTGACACATTCCAAAATCGTTTCTTAAACGAAAGACTGAAAAAAACACTAAATTAAGCAAAGTTAAAAATTTGTTTGCAGGCCTTCTCAGAGCATTCGATATGTTAACATAGACTGCAACCCTCCAAGAAAGGGAAAGGGAGCATCACCCAAACTTACCTGGCCTTAGAGCCCTTCCCTTACAAAGAGTCTTACAGAACATGTGTTCTCAGGACTAGTGTTGGGGACCCCTCGCTAGTGGTGAGACACATCGGGGTGAAAACATTTTTCTGGTGCTGCCGACAAGAAGAAGTCTCACTCAATAAAGATGAAAGCCTCTTGCTCTCAAACATGATTTACACAATACAGGAGCAGGACGAACATCAGTGCAGTCCCAGGAAAGCAAATTAATTTTGAGGTTTCTTGGTCTAATTTTGGGGAGGCAATTTAGTCTGATACTATCAGAACTGCTTCTGCTCTGGCCAGTACAGTCTGGAGAAAGATGCTTGCCTTTGTCTTCCGGTCTCCAGCAGCAGCAATGGAATCTAATTATAACAGTCCCATAGGTCACTCTCTGAATGGAAATACACTGCTGGAAATATTCAGGGTGGAAGGAGAAAGACAGAACATGTTTCCTTCCTTGATTGAGTGCCTTTACCCTTTCTCAATCTCTCTCTTATGTAATTCACATGTAATTTTAAATATCCATCATTAATAAGCACCTTTGCTATAGTCATAAGCAAATCATGTGTGATTCTTTAAGAAAGACAGGTCTAGATAAAGAGAGAGAGAGATAGATGGTGAAGGAACTTATTATTCAAAGGGCCATTAAAAAACCAACCCCCAGGCCACTGGCAGCATTCAATCTGGCACACATTCACTGAGTGCCTGTGGCACACAGACCCTGCGAAGGACATGAGGCAGAAGAAGGATTCATTCCACTCGCCTGCTAGAGGGCAGAAAGAAAGGTCTGTGGGCTGAGTGTGGACTCCACCTTACAGTTAATTCTACTTTAAAGCAATGCCAGTGGGTGTGCAAACCGGACTTTGAAAGACTCACTGTTATGGGAGTGATCAGTGACTTGGGTTTGACAGAATATTAGAAATATCTGGGCTTTGAGATCTATGTGCCTGAAAGGAAAAAAATAAAACAAAAGAAGAAACACACTGAGTGGACTATTTTTCTCCTAGCAGGAAATGGTTTCATCTGCTTCAAATTGGATTTTTTACTTACTTAGAGCTTTTGGTCCTAATGACTTAAGGATCTTTAAAGGTTCTCTAGATGTAAGCAGTCAATCAGGTCTATCTGCTCCCTCCACAACCCTCCCCCACTCGCCAAAATGTTTCCTCACCTGGTGTCTAACACACAACTGCAATACAGGTAATACGAACTCTTAGGCCTTGGGTGTTCAGAGATATGCATTTATGGGGTATCTGCACAGCACATTAGCATTTACAAACTAATTTCACATACATTATCTCATTTGATCCTCATAAGTACTTAGGGTGGATCTTATAGAAAAAGAAATTCATATGGAAAGATGTATTAGGACTGGCCCAGAGTCACATAGAACTGGTTCTAGCAAATGCGAACCTTCTGGCTCTGAATCCTGTTCTCTTTCAGCCACCAAGCCATGAGGAACCTCAAACACTCATGTTCTCTGTGCCATTGTGGCAAACAGGCTTTCTGGGCTAGCTTTCTGATGTGTTTCATCCCATTCTGGCTTCCAGAATTCAGTTTCTAATTTCTCCATAAAATGCCAATAAAGTGGCAAATGGAACAACAGAGCTAGGCTGCAATATTGGTGCTGATAGGCCCCATAAAGCATGTCTGCACACACACCTGGACAAATGTGTGTACAATTACTCTAAGTCAGAGGCTCGTGGGACTGATCTCACCATCCAACCCCAAATGTTAATGCCACAAATACTGAGGGTCTGCTGAATTAGGTTAATAGTTCCTTCAGGAGCAAGCCTTTGCTTGAGAGAGCACCACGCAGTTCTACTCAAGTGGATTCCTACTGAGGATATGCAGGCCCCTACATCCTGCAGTCACAGAGGAGCGTGCAGTGACACCCTCCATCCATCTGAGCCATCAACTTCCCAATGAGTGCAACAAATGGCACTCCATGCCCTTGATTTCAAGTAAAGAGGGCCTCCTCTGCTTCCCTCTCTGCTGCCTCCACCCCTGACCTGCCCTTCTCCTTGTTTCAGCACTATCCCACATTGTCTCCCATATTCAGCAGAGTTCCCTTCCTAAAGATCTCAAGAAATACAAAAGCAAGTCCTTTATGACATGCATGTTAGAAACACTTCACTGTTTGGTACAGGGGGACACCACTTACAGTTGTCAGGTGATAAAAAATACTGTGAATGGTCATTCCTCTGATGAACTGGAGGGCTGATAACAAAATGTAATCCCTAATTGTTAGTCTATTTCTATGGAAAATCAGAGTTGACTTAAGTCATTGTGGCTTGAAATGTCTTTTCTAGGCACACACGACTGTATTAATTTCCCAGTATAAATGCTTTCACAAGTAACAAAGTCCCACAGTTGGATGGCTTAAAACAACACAAATTGATGGTCTCCAAGTTCTGCTGTCTAGAAGGCTGAAATCAAGGTGTCAGCAGGGCCATGCTCCCTCTGAAACCTGTAGAGAATCCTTCCTTACCTCTCTCTAGCTGTTTATTGTGGCCTTCAGTCCTTGGCATTCCTTGGCTTGCAGCTGCATCATTGCAATCTCTGCCTCTGTTTCTCCCTGTGTGTCTGTGTCCAAAATTTCCCTCCTTTTATAAGGACACCAGTTGTATTAAGGCCCACCCTAATGACCTCATCTTTACTTGGTTCTATCTGCTAAGACCCTATTTTCAAACAAGGTGACATTCACACATATCTGGGGTTAGGACTTCAACATATTTTTGAGGGCAGGGGGACACAATTCAACCCATAACACCCATCCTATTAGAGAATTGGCTACACATGAAACGAACCCAGATTTGATTATACTTAAGAATCATATCATATTTAATTATTGTTTTTCCTGTAATCATTCACCCTCACAGCTCCAAAATGAGGTTTGCAGATACTTCAAGTCTCAGACACTGTTCACTTAATATAGTAAATTGGCACAGTTCTTATGGCCACAAGAAACTGAGCCCTTTACACCTCTTCTGATACTAGAAGAGAAAGAAGAAAATCAGAATATTTACGAACGCATGTGAAACAGTCCTATTACTTTCCTTTTCTCCTTTATTTCATTCCTCCTTCCCTGCAAATCTCACATATCTCAAAATCATAAGTAACAATACCATAAGTAAAGACTTAGAAATTAATTCTCTAATGCAAATTCTTTTGAGTCTCTCCCAAGTAGCTGACAGCAAAAGATTGGCTTCACAGTCATAAATTCACAAAGACCATAAAAAGGAAAAGAAAGTCAAACGGCCTGCATCACTTAACTAGTTTGCCAGTTTTTAGCTGGAAAACTGAAACTTGGGCCATTCACATCACCTCTAAGGACAACAGAAAACAACACCAGCAGATAACTCATAAGTTACTCAACCTCTTCTTTCTCTATACAATGCCAAACAACCAAATCAACTTTTTCTCCACCACAATTCAACAAACTAACAAGTTATCTCCATTTGCTTTAGGATAAGAATACTGGACTCACATTTTATTTCTATTTTATCCCTAGGTGAAGTAGCAAAAGATAATTTAAGGCTTCAGTTGGAAATTAAAACATGGTCTTTTACATTCTAAAAGGTTAAAAGCTTTTCTTCTATGGAATACAAATACTTCATTTTTTCAGAAAAGAAATAATGTATTTTCCGCTCTAATATGGTATAGAAGAGAATTTTAAGGACAGTTGTGTTTAAAAATTTTACATAAAAGTATAGAAATTAAGAAACTTCTTTAGATCAAGCTCTGCAAATGTTGCCCATGTCTCTCACGTCTCTAACCTCGCTGTGTCTCTAATCCTGAGATTCTCCGTTCCCATATTCCTCTCATTGCCTTACTGTGTTGCTCTTCCAAATTCTTTTGCCTTGTCCCTCTCTCTGTCCTCTTTTATTCCTACATAGAGGACATCACTCCCATTTTACCTTTTTAACGGATCATAGTATAGAGTAGAAGTTACTTTATTATTTTCATGTTATTGTTTAATTATTTGTTGCTGTTTTACTTTTTAAAAAGAACTTTAAAAAATGCTTTCTAAATACTTTTTTTTTTTCTGTCTTTTTGTGACCAGTAAGGGGATCGCAACCCTTGGCTTGGTGTCGCCTGAACCGTGCTCAGCCAGTGAGTGCACCGGCCATTCCTATATAGGATCCGAACCCACGGCAGGAGCGCCGCTGCACTCCCAAGCGCTGCACTCTCCCAAGTGCGCCACGGGGTGGGCCCTCTAAATACTTTTTTAAAGAATCCTGAAGTTGCTTTCACATTACATAATCTTTGTTGATTCCCCACCCTCTGTCAATTATGAGCCAGTGACCCTAAAATACGTTCCCTATGCTCTGTGTAGACAAACATGTTCAAAAAATAACCTGAAAAACAAATATCTTCAACATTTGCGTATGTGTTGTGTAGACTAAATGTGAATGACCTTTTCTTGAAATGTAACTTTTGTATAGTTAGGTGTAATGTAAAGTTTAAAAGGATCTGTAGATATTTTACTGATTTCAGGAATTAAACATTATTTTTAAATGACCGGTTTCTAAGAAAACACTGTTAAAAGAAATTCTGTTGAGAAAACTGCTTCCTTTTATGGGTCTTCAAATACTCTTTATATATCTTATGTAATTAATTCTTAACTTCCAAACACAGAAATCAAATAAAAATGTAATTGAAAATAATCTGAAAACTATAAGATATTATTTTCTTGGTATGTCTAAATTGCCTATGTGCAAAATCTGACTCTTGTGCCAATCCATTAATCTATGGCAGCATTTTCTAAACTGTTTTCAGTGGAATATAGTTTGTAGAAATAGTAATAGGTGTCACTGTATATTAAACATTCAGAATTCACAAAAGTAACAAGGTCTCATCACTCTTAAAATGTTGGAATTAAGCAAAAACTTTATACTTCTCACATTTTGTAACACTCTTGCTCTAGAATTAGAATACTTCAAAACATGTTAATTATTTCACTTCTGGATTGCTAACTGATTTGCTTAAGAAGTCTAATGTTGGAACTGTTTATATTTCCATTGGATTATCTGGTCATTTCTGGCAATGCTTAACTGCCTTGTGTACTCATTTTTGTGGTCTACTTTAATACAAGTACATACCATATCTCTTGAGCTTCTATCGATAATCTGCAAATATCCCCATTATTTTAATATTCGACAGATATTTATTGACTTTTTTCTATGTGTCAGGCACTATTCTAGGCATTCAGGATGCAACAATGACATGAAAGATCCCTGTGTTGTAGAGTTTACATACTAGCATGAGGAGAAAGACAATAAACAATAAACTTACTACAATAAATCATGCAGTTCATGAGAAGATGATTTGTGCTATGAAAAAAAAAAGCAAGTGAGGCAAGGGGGATTTACATTGGGGGGACTAGGTTGCAGTAATAATTCAGGGTAGGTCTCACTGAGATGAGATTTCGGCAATGACTTAAAGGAGGTGAGAGTCATCCAAGAGGATATATGGAAGACAGAAGGAGATCCCTGAGGCAGCAGCATGCTTGGTGAATTAGAGGAGCAGTGAGGAGGCCAGTGTAGTTGAAAGAGAATGATAAAAGGGAATAGCAGAAGATGAACTCAGCAAGGTAACAAGGGGTTAGATAATGTAAAGCCCTGTGGACATTTGTAGGGACTTTGGCTT
This sequence comes from Cynocephalus volans, assembly GCF_027409185.1. NCBI lineage: Eukaryota > Metazoa > Chordata > Mammalia > Dermoptera > Cynocephalidae > Cynocephalus > Cynocephalus volans. Next base: position 64,041,367 of record NC_084461.1, on the reverse strand, counting down.
TTACTCTGAGTAGAAGGAGGAGCCACTGTAGGGGTTTTATCAGAGAAGGGACATGATCTGTCTTCATTTGAAGGGATTGCTCTGGTTGCTATGCTGAGAATGGGCTCTAGAAAAGGGCAAGGGTAGAGGCAGAGAGATGGGGAGAGGCTGCCTTAGTAATTCAGGTGGTCCATACAGGGGTGGGGCGCAGCAGTGGAGGTGGTGAGGAGCGGTCAGATCTGGTTATAATCTGAAGGTAGAGGCACAAGGACTTCCTGATGAGGAGTGAGAGAGGGAAGGGAGGTAGTGGAAGGATGGATTTTCCATCAACTGAGATGGGGTAGTGTACAGAAACAGCAGGGTTTGGTGGGGGGTGCAGAGAAGAGATCAGTTCAATTTTTTGTACATATTAAATTTAAGGTACTGATTAGACATCCAATGGAGATGCTGAGTATGTAGTTGAAGTTCAGGGGACAGAGATCTGTGCCATAGGTATACATTCGGGAACCAACAGCATACAGATGGATTTTAAAGTCATCAGAATGAATAAGATCACCAAGAATGTGAGTGTAGGTAGAGAAGAGAGAAGAGGAGAGGATTGCACCGTGGATCAGTGGGAAATTAAGGGGTTTGGGAGAAGAGGATAAACCAGCAAAATAGATTTAGAAGTGGCCTGTGTGGCAAGAAGATGAAGACAATGTGATTTCACTGGTAATTAATGATGAAAGAGTATTAGGGAGATGTATATCAGTCAGGATCCAGCCAAGAGACTGAATGGAGAAAATTTAATGTAAATAAATATGATGTCGTTAACCAGGTAACAAAATGGGTGAAAAGAAACTCTAAAGTATCACAAAGATAGCAAGAAAAGACTACCACTTCTAGGGCTGGGGAAAGAAAGGTACAAGGTTTTAATTATTAAATATGCTTGGAGGAAGAGCCCCACAGAGCTGAAACTCAGATTTCTGAGAAGCAGGTGCTGCCTGGCTGGTTCAAGGGACCAAAGAGGGACCAAAGAGGGATCCATGGGTCTGGGAACCCTTTTCTGAAGAGAGGGTGCTGGAGAGGCAGTGGATTTGTTCCCTGGGGCTGCCATACAAATGACCACAAACCTTGTGGCTTACAATAACAAAAATTTATCCTCTCACAGTCTGGAAGCTAGAAATCTGAAATCAAGGTGATAGCAGGGCCACAATCCCTCTAAAGGTGGGGGAATCTGTTCTGTGCTTCTCCAACTTCAGGTGGTTGCCAGCAATCCTTGGCATTTCTTGGCTTGCAGACACATCACTCCAATCTCTGCCTCTGTCTTCACATAGTTTTCTTGTAAGGGCACCAGTCATTGAATTTAGGGCTCACCCTAATCCAATATGACATCATTTTAACTAATTTCATCTACACAAAACCTATTTCCAAATAAAGTCACATTCTGAAGTTCTGGGGGAACACGACATTTGGGGGGAAACTATTCAGCACACATGGGCAGGTTCTACAACTGGAACCATCTGCTGCAACAGGAAGGAACTGCCACTCCTGGGGCAAAAATGTTTTTCTAAGGCATGACACTCAAAAGAAACACATGTACACAAGAAGCCCATGGGAAGCAAGTGAGAAAGGGTAGGACTGCCCTTCCTCCTCCAGCCTCCAAGTCTCCCTCCCATATCTCCTACTGATGGAGCCTAAAACGGAGCCATCTCAGAAATCTAGTTTGCAGAGTCCCATCTCCGGCATCACAAATACAGAAAGGTAGGTTTGGAGCTAAGAGACAATATCTTAATAATTAGCACAAGAAGAAAGAGGTCAACTGTGCCAAAAGTTGCTGATAAGTAAAGAAAGGTGAAAACTAAAAACTGTCTGCTGGATTTAGCTTCAGTTGTTCCAGGATCAAATAAGTTGAGGAAACGCTGTTCTAGGGCTTTTCACTGGACTGGCCAGACATTTCGGCACACTGGCCAGCTCCTTTCCATTAGTGCTTGGCCAATACTGACTGATATTAAAAGTCAATAGACATGGAGTCATCTACAAAATGCTCATAATGCTACCTATAGCTACTACATATCCTGCCACTCCCTTCTGCTGACTTTTATTCTGCTGTTTGCATTAAAGTACTTAAATGAGTTAAAGTAGCCGTGGAAGTTAACATATTCTAGGGCCTTCCATAGTCTACATAGAATAAACTTGTTTATGATGTGTTATCATTTTTATAAATTTCTAGATTCAGTTTGCTAGTATTTTATTGAAGGTATTTGTGTCTATGTTCATGAGGGATATTGGTCTGTAGCTTTATTTTTTGTAATGTCCTTGTCTGGCTTTAGTATTAGGATAATATTGGCCTCAAAAAATGAGTTGGAAAGTGTATCTTCCTTGGCTACGTTCTAGATGAGCTCATGTAAAATAGATGTTATTTCATCTTTAAATGTTTAGCATAATTCACCGGAAAACACGTTAAAATTTAATAGTACCAATCATAGAATTGTGAGGATTAAGTTACATAATGTATGTAAATAACTTAGGTGCCCTAACAAAGGGAACCTAGGCATTCAATAAGTATTTGTTGTTGTTATTAGTCTGTTAATCTAACTTAATATAAATAGTCAGCATATTGCTAGCAGAGCATCCACCTGCCCAGGGAAGCTATGGGCTGTCCTTATATGCCACTGACATGCAAACCCATCTAGGTTGGCCAGAAGTGGTAATGGTGAAAACCCCAGAGATTAACCCATATCTGAGCAAAAAGAACTTTAGGTTTCTTTGCTACAATCATTATACACTCATTTAAGACACATGATAAAGGGGTATTAATGTTTTAAGAGAACTTGAGCATAAAACTACAAATTTTTTTTATAATTGTTCTTTAAATTTCTATACTCTCAAGAAAAATATGATGCCATTTACTAGAGTCATTAAATTAGGAATGAGCTTAGATGCAGGTGAGTAATATAACAAAATTCCTCTCTTCTCTGTCTGCTTTGCATTTCAGTGACTACAAAAAGGCATGAAGACTAAATAAAGAATGGTAAATAATGAATCAAAGGTGCTGTAATTTTAGAAATCCATTAAACAACATGCTGAATATTTTAACAGTTTTAATTATGCATTATTACATACTCCATAGTTTCTGCACATATCACTGTATGATTTTGTAGACTGACATTGTAAAATAAGTAGTTAGCATAGAATAGGGAGGGGAAGCGGTGAAGCATACCAGGCGCTGTAACAAAAAGCACTTGTGTAAATGTCTAATAGAATATTAATGAACCAAACTAATGAAAAACAAAATCTAGCTTTTTCAAATGTTAAGGCTTCTGCTGTACATGAACAGAGAGGACTCAAGCCTTGGCAGTCCTATGCTAGTGATAATCACAGAAGCGCATCTATGAAAGAGACTGCTGAAGTCAGGGTCATGTTTCCTGTTTGATTAATAATAAATATTTATTGAACGTCTCTCACCAAGGATACAAGTAAGCCATCTAAGCCAAATGAGTCTCTAATGCTCTTACAGACCTCCACAGAATACACAGATTCTCTTGGTGTATAGACAGAACGTGGGCTTATAAGCCAGACAGGTGTAAATCCACTAGTTAAAGCTCTGTGACCTTGACCAAGTAACATATGCTCTCTGGGCTTCAGCCTTTTCATTTCTAAAATGCTGACTCATTCCATAAGTATTGATTGATTGTGCCAGGCCCTGTGTCACATCCTGGGTCCACAAGGATGAACTTTCAAGAATCCAGACAGGAAATGAGCATCCACAAAACAGAGTACTGAGTGCTGCTACTGGATAAGGAAAAAGTGCTCCAGCTGCACATTGGAAGGGCATCTAAATTGGATTTGGGAAGACTACTTCCCCAAGGAAGTAAACTACCTTGAGCGGAGTCCTGAAGGATGAGGGAGTTAGCTGGGTGAGCTGCGGGGTGGAGAGTGAGTGGAGAGTCTCCAGGCAGGCAGAAAGGATCAGAGGAGTCAGAAGGAAAGCATGTGCCTTCAAGGACATAAGGAAAGTCGCAGCAGCCCAGTAAGGAACTGCTAGTTTATATTAAAGGAAGAGGGAGCCATTGGTGATCTTTAATATGAGAACAAAAATGTTTTTGTGCTTTACAAAGGTCGCTTGGGTAGAATAATGCATTGAAGAGGAACAAAACTGAAGGCCAAAGACCCTGTTAGGAAGCTATCATATTATTCCAGGTGAGAGGTGATGGTGGCCTGTCCTCATGGTGTGGCAAAAACTAAATTACAAGTCCTAGCACCATAGCCGGTCTGTGCCGGAAACCAACCCCACAGATGTTAGTTGCCTTCTTTCCTCTTCCCCTTCTACTCTGTAGCTGTCCAAACATCCCGGTAGCCATAGGGTAAAACCTCTCTCAGATGAATAAATTTGCAAAGAAATATTCTTCATAACAGATACTTTCAGATGTCCACAGGCAAAACATAGTTTCTATTTTACCTCTATTTTTGGCCACCTAGGGATGTGATTTCTAATAAATGTTGTTGTAAATGCAATTTCCTTGCGACAAAATGGTTAGCGTGTCTTAACAGTAATGAGTTTATCACTAGTATTAGCAGCCTCTGCAGTCACTGGCCATCACATCAACTGTCTTCACAGAGTTTAAGCACTAGTTGAAAATTCTTTTGATAGTTTCATTTTTGTTTATTGTCTGTCTCAACCCCCCAGAACGTAAACTCCACAAGAATGAGGACATTGCTTTGTTCGAGGTTCTACCTCCAGTAGCAGGAGCAGTGCCCAGTACTTAATAGAGATGTGATGAGCACGTGTGGGCTACCGCTTCACAGAATGAATGAAGAACAGGATTTCACCTCTATGAAGTGATGGAAATTGGCCTCTCCTAACTGGTTTCTCAACTTCCAGACTCTCCCTGCCCAAAGCCACTATACACCTGATTTCAAATTAATCTTTCTAAATGTGTAGCTCTGATAAAAATGACTCCTGATCAAATGGAGCCCCAACTGCTGCACTTGAACTTGGAGGATTCCCACCCACCTTTGACTCAATCTCCCCCCACTGCCCATGTCCCAGTCCCCACACGGCCTCTTTCCCAGATGAACAGGATCACTTACCCTCCCCAAATGCCCCCAGCACACTCCACCTCTGCACTTCCACTCACAAAATTCCCTCTCCCTCAGATATCCTGCATCTCCCTGTCTCACACTGATAAAGCCCACCTGCCCTTCAAGGGTCATCTCAAAAGTCACTTGCTTTCGAAGTTTTTCTCTATTTCTTAAGTCAGTGGTTCTCAACTGGGGGTGATTTTTCATTTCAGTCCTACCCCTACCCTGGGGGCATTTGGCAATGTTTGGAGACATTCTTGGTTGTGACAACTGGAGGGAAAATACTACTGGCATATAGTGGATAGAGAACAGGGCTGCTGTTAGCTATCCTACAATATATAGGACAGTCCCCCAACAACAAAAATGATCTGGTCAAATACATCAATAGCGCTGAAGTTAAGAAACCCTGTCTTTAAGCAAATATCCTACTGCCGCCTTCAAACTGCCATGGAGTTGTGGACTGCTTTCACTGAACTCCCACTTTCTTTTACAGCACTGACATATAATTTGTCTGAGCCTCCCCACCCCACCCCCCACAGCTCTGTGTACTTTTTGAGACTACAGACTGTATTCCACCCACCTCATTTTTCCTAATGAGCATAGCACATCCTTTGCACAAGGGAGATGATCAATTTGTTGACTGAAATTGAATTGAAATTTCTATTTCATCTTTCAAAATATTTCAATTATCTATTCAAGTATATTTTTTCTTATCCTGTTAAAAAGAGAAGAAAAGGTAGGTACTATCTTTTGGGTATTTATTCTTTAAATACTTAAAGACTGCTATTAAATAACCTTTCTGTCTTCCTATCTCCAGATAAATTCCAGTACCTTTTATGATCCTATAGGAAAGAGTGCCCTTTAAGGGCAATAACTGGTGCTAAACTGGATTAAATGTAGATACATTGTGAAGCCGCATTTCTTTTTTTTTTTCAATTTTATTTATATTTATTTTTGTGGGGTACAGTGTGTTATTTCAATACATGCATATTACGCACAATGATTCATTTAGGATAGATAGCAAAGTTTTGTACTCATTAGTCCTCCCCTTCTACTCCTTCCCCTCATCCCGCCACCTTGGTAACAATTATTCTCCTCTGTACTTCTATGAGAACCACTTTTTTTTTTTTTTAGATTCCACTTATGAGTGAGATCATGTGAGATCATGTGGTATTTGTCTTTCTGTGCCTGGCTTACTTCACTTAATATGATGGTTTCCAGTTCCATACATGTTGCTGCAAATGATAGGGTATCTTCTTTTTACAGTTGAATAGTATTCCGTTGTGTATATATACAGTACATATACATACGAATTCCCTTAGCTTTTCTTTGTCTGGAAAAGACTTTATTTCTCCTTGTTATCTGAAGGTTAGTTTTGCTGGATACAGTATACATGGCTGACAGTCTTTTTCCTTCAGCACTCTGAATATGTCATCCTATTCTCTTCTGGCCTGTACGGTTTCTACTGAGAAGTCCACTGAGAGATATATTGGGGCTCCATTGTATGTGATGTGTTTCTTTTCTCTTGCTGCTTTCAGTATCCTTTCTTTGTCTTTGATTTTTGATAATTTGATTATGATGTGCCTAGGGGTGTTCCTCCATGGACTGAACTTCACTGGTGACTGCTGAGTTTCCTATACCTGGATGCTGTCATCTTTCTCCACACTTGGGAAATTTTCAGCCATTATTTCCTTGAATATGCTTTCTACATCTCTTCCTTTTTCCTCTCCTTCAGGTATACCAATTAGGTGAAGGTTATTTTGCTCAAGGGAATCCCATATTTGCTGCATTTCTGTTTCATTTTTTTTTTTCTTTATCTTTTCTCTTTTTTGCTCCTCTGATTTGGTAAATTCATATGTTTTATCTTCAAGCTCATTGATTCTTTCCTGTTTGATTCAGTCTGGTGTTAGGGCTTTCTATCGAGTTTTGCAGTTCAGATAATGTATTCTTTATTTCTGGAATTTTTATTTGGTTTTTTACTTGATTCAATTCCTTTGTCAAGTTTCTCATTCTGCAATCAATCTCAGTCCTGGATGGCTTTCCATATATCATTTAATTTTCTATCTGTATTTTCTTGTGACTCTCTGAACATCCTTAAGAGGGTTATTCTGGATTCTCTGTCAGACATTTCATAAATCTACTGTTCTTCTGGGTTCACTGCTGGTGCTTGGTTTGTTCCCTTTGATGGTGTCATTATTTCTCTGTTCTTTCATGATCTTTGTGTCTTTATGTTAATGCCTGGGAATTTGAGGAGACTGCTACTTCTTCTAGGTTTTATAGGTGTTCTTTGGTGGTGTTAAACCTTTACTGCTTAATATAAGACCTTTGTCTCTGATCTGTGTTTTTTATTTTGTTTTGTTTTGTTTTTTCACTTCTGTGTTATATTATTATCACTAACAACATCATTTAAACTCTGAAGTGGAATTAATTTGTTGTCTTTTGGTTAATTCCAAAATTGAGAGAACTTCCTGTGGGGTCTAGCACTTGAGCTCTGTGCCTCCCCTCACAATCCAAACATTTTCCAGGGGGTGGGCTGAGCACAGGACCCTTACAATAACTCACCAGCCTCTAGGTGGCTTCTTTCTTCAGTCAGTTCCATCTCCTTGCTCCTGTGTGGCTCCACAGGAAGCCTGTCAGTGTCCTTAACTGGCCTGGGAGCTAGTATGGTGTGCTCTGAGAACCCCTTGTACCCTGCAGACTTCAAGTAACTTCACACAAAAGGCACAGCTGTGGCTTTTGTCAGCTCCTGCTCCATGTGCTGTGGCTTTTTCCCACCTCTCACCTGGGCTGGCTCTACAGCAGTCAGTGCTCGAAACTGGCAGAGCAGTCCTTTCTTTCTCTCACCTTCATAAATTCCATGGATCTCTCTTCCTCTTCCCCCAAGTTCCAGTGGTCCCACATTGGCAGTCTCTGCTTTTTGATAGTTGTAAATTGATCCATTGTGGGTGAGAGTGACACTGGGGATTGTCTATTCTGCCATATTGATCTAACCTGCGTTTATTTTATTTACCATATCTATATCTTATGAGCTAATAAGTAAACAAATAGATAGCCAGGCTTGACCTCCAGTTGAGTCAAAAGCAGCTTTATGTGAACCAGGACACAATAATAAATGCCATAATTAATCTAAAGCTCCTCCTTTTTCTATTATCCTAATATTTGACAAAGTTTATAAATATTTGCTAATTTTGTAGTTAACTGACATTATAAATGTTCACTATGCATTTTATAAGTAAAATATTATGGCCAATTTGCTGACAGGGCTGTACATTTACAGACTTTGGACACAGTTTGAAAATTCATAGGAGAGCTAGAATTCACTTCTGATCATCAACTCCCAATTTTACTTCTTCTGAGGCATGAGAAATCTGTTAGCCTAAGGAATACACACACAGAGACACACACTAGTTCTTAGCATTAAATTTGGAATTTTTTGAATGAGAATTTCAGTATGGGTGAAAAGAAGGAAAACTTGGTATAATCAGAAAATATGATATAAATACCTCTCACCATCACTAGAAGGTTAAGCTGAATTATCTCAAATACAAACCCAAATGGCCTTCAGGCAGAGAACAGGCACAATGGTTGGCCTAAGAAGCTGTTACATTAAGAAGCTAGACATCCGATTCCCAATGCTGTCAGTCAGAGACAGTGAAAACTGTAATGAAAGAGTTTTGTGTTATCATATGTCTGCCAGACCAAAAATCAGCAGTCAGTTATCCTGCTAGGGAAGGAGGAAACCCCTCCAAGCAGAAAAGCACGATATGATCAGAAGACCCTGAGAAGGCATTTAACCCTGTCACTGTTTCCCAAGTGAAGATGTCATAACCCATCACTAACGGCAAGAGGAAATGAAGACAACACACACACACACACACACACACACACACACACACACACACGAACAAAAGAAAGCACTAACGTGTCAAGCAAAATAAAATAATGTTATTATAATATAGTATAAGTAACCTCAAAAACTTCACTAGGAGCCTCCAAAGCTCAGGTACAAGTTCTATTGCACTTTAATCTTAGGCAAAGACAGCTCATCTGATTTTAAAATTTTGTAGTACCCAATTTCAAAATCATCTAGTAAGTAAAAAATATTCTAAGCCAGCAGATAAGACAATAGCATGAACTTTTATTTTCCATCTTATTTGGAAGCTTTATTAAATAGAATATTGATGTTACACCAAATGTCTGACATGGTAAACAACATTGCAACTAATATGGTAATAATATGATAATAATATACAATATGGTAATAATAACTGAGTGCACAATGGTCAAAAAATTGGGAGCAAATTAATTATATACTGAAAAATATCCCTTTAATCTTGGCTCAGACTTCCCCATCAGCGTGCAATTTTCCAAATTTTCCAGGGCCAGTAGGTTTTGTTGATGTCAGCCCTTAAGAAGAATTATGTCATTCTCCTGATATTAAATAAAGCTGCAGGTATAAGATGGCCTGGTTTCATAAGTCACACATTTAATTATATTAATCACTGACTTTTCTCTTCAGGCTTTCTGGGAAGTGGATGTTAACCTTTACAGGATTTTTGTTTGAGTATTTGGTGTTTTTTTGTTTTTGTTTTTGTTTTTTGCATTTACTGCCTTCAAATAGAATCAAACCTTTTTGTGCACAAACATCTGTATCCTACAAGACAGGCACAACCATTACATATTCAGGTTCATAGTAATGAATGTTGGGAAAACAATCATCTGTAATGTATTTACCAATAAACGAGGAGAGCTCTGGCCCAACAATAATGTCCTCTGCATGCCACAGATAAAGGACGTGATGCCCTTATCAATACCCTAATTTCAGATAAAAGGCATGCGGAGTGGCATCTATTATTCAGTCCTGAGTCACTCTCTCAATATCTTCTGATTTATTCCTTCTGAATTACCCTTAAATCAGATTCAGTTGATAGGAAAATATGCATGTTCTCAAACTTATGGATCAAAATAACTCACCAAGATTTCAGTCCCTCTTTTGTAGGGGTCTCTTCTGGAAGCAATTCAAAGGGTTCCCACCCTTATACACTGAAGACCCTGGCAGGGGAATCCCATAGGAAATACTGTCAGGCAGTGACCTCTAAGAATAACAGGATTTCAAAAACAGTTTTAGAAAGAAACCACCAGGTTCTTATTGGGCATCTCTTGCAGTTGTTGGAGCAGCCATCTTCGAACACATCTGGTTGTTTCTTCTCTCCCCTAAGTTTTCTCTGTTCTTTCATATCGCTAATCAAAATTAGAGTAGCACAGTAAAAACTCAAGATCTTCACAGTCCAAATCTTCAGATTGCTCAGGTTTCAGGTGAGCCTCAAAGGTAGGACTATGGTAAAGGCTTGTAGGTTCTCTCTATACACACCATTTCTGTAGGCAAGCCCAGTTCACACACTACTCTCTCACAACCACGGCTGGAGAGAGGAAAATGCAGCAATCTTCACAGAAAGATCATGTTCCCTGCAGACACTATGCTAAGATGGAAGAGCTCTGTGTCACAATCTGTCCCTTTTCCATCCCCAAATATGTCAGCTTACTATATGCACTGCTAAAAATAGAGAATTTAGAGCAGTTCAACAACACCTAGTAATAACATACATTTGGCAATGCCTTATTAAATAATATTCATGGATAAAATAACCTACCTCTACACAGAAATTTGAAATATCAATATAATACCCCAAGAGTAGTAAGGGGAAATGGAAGAAATAATAATAAATTATGTTTTCAAATACATAATTGTTCCAGTTCAAAAATTATGTTCAAATACAAAATGAAGACATGAGATGCTTGCCTCTAAGTATAGAATCACCATGAATGCAACGAACACCAGTGTAGACAAACATAGGTGTGCTTATTAGCAATTTAATATCACAAGTAGGCTTTGTTACCACTGGTGATGTGATTTTTGGAAATGACGAACAATTATTGGTAAGATTTTAAACAAAACAAAATATAGTCTTCCCTTGATTTATAACTAGTTTTGCTCCTAAAGAATTTACTATATATCATTATACAAAAAATACTGTGTTTATATATAAAACATTACAATTCTAAGCTCAAATGATTAGAAACAGATTTTTAACCTAAAGCGATGACTGGTGGAACGCTGGAAAGTTGTGCAATATGTGAGGCAATGCTTTGCTTATGTAAAACTGTCCTATGCATTATATGTCTTTGGTCAATGGAATGTGAACAGAGTGACAGCATGCCAGCTCTGAGCCTAGACTTAAGAGGGAAGTATCATTCAGTGTTCTCTAGAGAAACAGGACAATAGGAGATATATAGATATGAATATGGAAATACAAATATACATGTACATACACATATACACGTACATATAATAAAGAGATTTATTACAAAGAATTGGCTCATGTGATTATGGACATTGAGAAGTCCAGACCTAGGAGAGCCAGTGGCATAGTTTTAGTCCAAGTCTAAATGTGAAAGCAGAAGACTAATGTCCTAGCTCAAAGATAGTGAAGCAGAGAGAAAGAATACTTTCTTATCAGGCTTTTATTCTATTCAGGTCTTTCACAGATCAGGAGAAGCCCTCCCCCATCCCCACAAAAAGGGCAGTCTGCTTTACTCATTTTACTGATTCAAATGGTAATCTCATCCAGAAACAACCTCATAGACACACCCAGATATAATGTCTAATCAAATATCTGGGCACCCCGTGGCCCAGTCAAGTTGACACATAAAATTAACCATCACAAAGCACCACATGATTCTGCTCACCTTTCATGTACTTCTGCCCTCTCTGTGAAAACAACAACAACAACAAAAAAAACCCCACCATGAACTGGGTAGCCTGTTATTCCAAAGAGGATGAAAAATCTGAACCCAACCTGCATCTTAGAGAAAACCCAACCAAGGTCAATCTAGATCAGCTAACCCTCAGCCAATTTGCAAATATGTGGATGAAACTAAATGATTGCTTATTTAAGTCCTAGCTTTTGGAATGTCTGGTTAGGTAGCAAGATGTGGCAATAATTGTCTGATACATAAAATAGATTGTTTTCTTTTTTCTTTTCTTTTTCTTTTTTTCAGCTTGGGGTAGGCAAGCACTATTAAAAGAAGAATAGAAAAAGCCAGTAAGAAATTCATGATGTTGGGCAGGGAATGGATGAGTATCAGGAAAAAAGAAGCAATGGGTGGAATACAGGGAAAAGTTAGAAGTTAACCAGTGCTACATAAACATATAATGCTTAGTCCCAGCTGTATGAGTTGGTGGGTATTAGAAAAGGCTTTCAACAAATCATGCCAATGTGTATTTCAAAAACTCACTCTCCTCAATCACCTTGATGGATAGAATATACAAAGTATCCTATATCCTGAGAGATTAATGTAAAGACAGGCAGAGCTATAATGAGGGTTGAGTAAGGCCCACAGTTTTCACAAAAATAAAATCTTTGTCATCAAAATTCAAATCACAATTTATTTTATCCTTTTAGATTATAAACACACATAACATTAAATACCCAGTAGACCCAAAGCAAGTCCATGAGTAATTCATTTTCATCAACATTTTTGCTTTCAAAGAAATTTGTATCTTCTATAAACTTGGCTTTTATCACTTAGCTATTTTAAAAATTAATTAAATGTGTCCATCATTCTATCTAGTTATTAGTGTTCTGTTATTCAAAGACAAGGAAAAGAAATGATGAGTTTTTAAAAACTTGTATATAAGCACAGGCAACTGGTCTGCCATGTTCTAATGAAATAAAAATGATTTTTAAACAATTCACGTATTTTTTAAAAGTCTTTGGATAATGCCACTGGCTTTGTAAAATTTCTAGATCTGTATAAAAATTTGACTGAGCTTCTGAGTAGTCAAAACAATGAAGGGACTATAATTAGATACAAGAATCACAGAGTCCACAAGATAAAAACAAACCAGTGATTATAAATAACCATGCAATATGCTCAACAACCCAGATAAAGTTGACAAATTTATTTTTAAAATGCAGAACACCAAAACTAACATAAGAAGGAACTGAATTCGGGGTAGTCTTTATCTACTAAAAAAATTGATTTTGGTAATTAATTAGAGGTGGGAAAGCATTAAATGAAATTCTATATGCATTAATAAGAAATTTCAGAAAATTAGAAACAGAAGGAAACTTATTCAATCTGATTTTTAAAATCTTTAAAAACCCAACAGCCTACATCATACTCAATGTGAAATATTGAGTGCTTTCCCCCAAGATCAAGAACAAAACATGATGTCTTCCCTTGCCACTTCTATTCAACATTTCATTGGGGGGGGTGCTAGCCTATACAATAAGACAAGAAAAAGAAATAAAAAGCATGCAGATTGAAATAGAAGAAACAAACTATTATTAAATCATGAACAATAACATTGGACATAGAAATTCCTAAGGAATCTACCAGTGAGGGGGAAAAAGAAAACCTATCAGAACTAAAAATTAATTTGTGAAGATTGAAGGATACAAGGACAATATAAAATCAACTGGATTTTTATGTACCAACAACAAACAATTGAAAAATAGAATTTTAAAAATAAAGCTAGTGTGTGTTCATAGATTGGAAGATTAAATATTCTTAAGGTATCAGTTCTTTCCAACTTTATCTATAGATTCAATGCAATTCAATCAATACACCATCAGGCTATTTCATAGATACTAACAGACTGATTCTAAAATGTATATGGAAAGGGAAAACCCAACACAATACTGAAGAAGAAGAATAAAGTTGGAGACCTCCTTATATCTGATTTTAAGACTTACTGTAAAGCTGCAATAATCAACACAGTGTAGTACTGGAAAAAGAACAGATACCTAGAACAGCAGAACAAAATAGGGAGCCCAGAAATTGATCCACACAAATATGCCCAACTGCTTTTTGACAAAGGTATAAAGGTAACTCAATGGGGAAAAAATAGTCTTTTCAATAAATAGTACTGGAACAGTAGATATTCACATGCAAAAAAAAAAAAAAAAAAAAGGGAATGCAGACATAGGTTTTACACATCAGACTTTTCATCACAAACCCTAAAAGCTAGAAAGGAATGGGATGATATTTTCAAAATACTAAAAGACAAAGATTGCCAGCCAAGAATACTCTACCCTGCAAGGCTATCCTTCCGAAATGAGGGGCAAATAGTATATTTCTCAGACAAACAAAAACTGTGGGAGTTCACTACCACACGACCACCCTTACAAGAAATCCTCAAGGGAGTACTGGGTTTGGCTCCTGAAAAATAACTACCACTGCCATAAAAACCCAAGAAAAATCTAAACCCGCTAGTACAATAAAAATGGCATTCATGAAGAGAAAACAAGCTAACAAAAACACTATCTACAACCCAAGGAACCAACAAACAAAGAAACCAAACAGTAAATCAGAAAGCAAGGAACAAAAGACACCTAAGACAACCAAACAACCAATAAAATGCTAGGAATAAATCAACACCTTTCAATAACAACTCTTAATGTTAAAGGCTTAAATTCCCCAATTAAAAGACACAGACTGGCTGACTGGATCAAAAAGCAGGACCCAACTATATGCTGCCTACAAGAGACCCACCTCACCCATAAAGATTCACACAGACTAAGAGTGAAAGGATGGAAAAAGATTTACCATGCAAACAGAAAAGAAAAACGAGCTGGAGTGGCTATTCTTATATCTGACAAAATAGACTTTAAACTAAAAACCATAAAAAGAGACAATGAGGGACACTACTTAATGATAAAAGGACTGATCCATCAAGAAGACATAACAATCATAAATATGTACGCACCCAATGTTGGAGCAGCCAGATTTATAAAACAAACTCTATTAGACCTAAAGAAGGAAATAGACACTAATACCATAATAGCAGGGGACCTGAACACTCCACTGTCAATATTAGACAGATCATCTAGGCAAAGAATCAGTAGAGAAACACAAGATCTAAACAAGACTCTAGACCAATTGGAATTGGCAGATATCTACAGAACATTCCACCCAACAACCTCAGAATATTCATTCTTCTCATCAGCACAAGGATCATTCTCCAGGATAGATCACATATTAGGTCACAAATCAAGTCTCAATAAATTCAAAAAAATTGGAATTATCCCATGTATCTTCTCAGACCACAATGGATTAAAACTAGAAATTAATAACAAACGAAACTCTGGAAACTATACAAACACATGGAAATTAAACAGCATTCTACTTAATGACATATGGGTCCAAGAAGAAATCAAGCAGGAAATCAAAAAGTTTATTGAAACTAATGAAAACAATGATACATCATACCAAAACCTGTGGGATACTGCAAAAGCAGTATTGAGGGGAAAATTTATTGCATTAAATGCTCACTTCAGAAGAATAGAAAGATGGCAAGTGAACAACCTAACACTTCACCTTAAAGAACTAGAAAAACAAGAACAATCCAAACCTAAAGTTAGCAGACGGAAAGAAATCATTAAGATCAGAGCAGAACTGAATGAAATTGAAAACCAAAAAACAATTCAAAAGATCAACGAATCAAAAAGTTGGTTTTTTGAAAAGATAAATAAAATAGACAGACCATTAGCATGGCTAACTAAAAAAAGAAGAGAGAAGACTCAAATAACAAAAATTAGAAATGAAAAAGGCGATATTACAACTGATTCATCTGAAATACAAGGAATCATTCGAGACTACTATAAACAACTATACGCCAACAAATTTGAAAATCTGGAGGAAATGGATAAATTTCTGGACACACACAAGCTCCCAAAACTGAACCGTGAAGACGTAGAAAATTTGAACAGACCAATAACAATAAAGGAGATTGAAGCTGTTATCAGAAGGCTCCCAACAAAGAAAAGCCCAGGACCAGATGGATTCACAGCAGAATTTTACCAAACATTCAAACAGGAATTGACACCGATTCTTTACAAACTATTCCAAAAGATTGAAACGGACGCAAATCTCCCAAACTCATTCTATGAAGCAAACATCATCCTGATACCAAAACCAGGTAAAGATATAACCAAAAAAGAAAACTACAGGCCGATATCCTTGATGAATATAGATGCAAAAATCCTCACTAAAATACTAGCAAACAGAATACAGCAACACATACGAAAAATTATTCATCACGATCAAGTGGGATTCATCCCAGGGATGCAACGTTGGTTCAACATACGCAAATCAATAAATGTGATACACCATATTAATAAACTCAAACACAAGGACCATATGATCATCTCTATAGATGCTGAAAAAGCATTTGATAAAGTTCAGCACTCATTCATGACAAAGACCCTCTATAAGTTAGGTATAGAGGGAAAGTATCTCAACATAATTAAAGCCATATATGCCAAACCCACTGCCAATATCATCCTGAATGGGGAAAAGCTGAAAGCTTTTCCTTTAAGAACAGGAACTAGACAAGGATGCCCACTCTCACCACTCCTATTCAACATAGTGTTGGAAGTACTAGCCAGAGCAATCAGAGAAGAGAAGGAAATAAAGGGCATCCAGATTGGAAAAGATGAAGTCAAACTGTCCCTGTTTGCAGATGACATGATCCTATATATCAAACAGCCTAAAACCTCTACAAAAAAACTGTTGGAATTGATAAATGATTTCAGCACAGTAGCAGGATACAAAATCAACACACAAAAATCAGTAGCATTTCTTTTCTCCAATAGTGAACATGCAGAACGAGAAATCAAGAAAGCCTGCCCATTTACAATAGCCACCAAAAAAATAAAATACTTAGGAATTGAGTTAACCAAGGAGGTGAAAAATCTCTATAATGAGAACTACAAACCACTGCTGAGAGAAATTAGAGAGGATACAAGAAGATGGAAAGATATCCCATGCTCTTGGATTGGAAGAATCAACATAGTGAAAATGTCCATACTACCCAAAGTGATATACAAATTCAACGTAATCCCCATCAAAATTCCAAAGACATTTTTCTCAGAAATGGAAAAAACTATTCAGACATTTATATGGAACAATAAAAGACCACGAATAGCCAAAGCAATGCTGAGCAAAAAAAATAAAGCTGGAGGCATAACACTACCTGACTTTAAGCTATACTACAAAGCTATAATAACCAAAACAGTATGGTACTGGCATAAAACAGACACACTGACCAATAGAATAGAAGAGAGAATCCAGAAATCAACCCACACACTTACTGCCATCTGATCTTTGACAAAGGCACCAAGCCTACTCACTGGGGAAGGGACTGCCTCTTCAGCAAGTGGTGCTGGGATAACTGGATATCGATATGCAGGAGAATGAAACTAGATCCATACCTCTCACCGTATACTAAAATCAACTCAAAATGGATTAAGGATTTAAATATACACCCTGAGACAATAAAACTTCTTAAAGAAAACATAGGAGAAACACTTCAGGAAATAGGACTGGGCACAGACTTCATGAATACGACCCCAAAAGCACGGGCAACCAAAGGAAAAATAAACAAATGGGATTATATCAAACTAAAAAGCTTCTGCACAGCAAAAGAAACAATTAAAAGAGTTAAAAGACAACCAACAGAGTGGGAGAAAATATTTGCAAAATATACATCTGACAAAGGATTAATATCCAGAATATATAAGGAACTCAAACAACTTTACAAGAAAAAAACAAGCAACCCAATTAAAAAATGGGCAAAAGAGCTAAGTAGGCATTTCTCTAAGGAAGATATCCAAATGGCCAACAGACATATGAAAAAATGCTCAACATCACTCAGCATCCGGGAAATGCAAATCAAAACCACATTGAGATACCATCTAACCCCAGTTAGGATGGCTAAAATCCAAAAGACTATGAACAATAAATGCTGGCGAGGCTGTGGAGAAGAAGGAACTCTCATACATTGTTGGTGGGACTGCAAAATGGTGCAGCCTCTATGGAAAATGGTATGGAGGTTCCTTAAACAATTGCAAATAGATCTACCATATGACCCAGCCATCCCACTGTTGGGAATATACCCAGAGGAATGGAAATCATCAAGTCGAATGTATACCTGTTCCCCAATGTTCATCGCAGCACTCTTTACAATAGCCAAGAGTTGGTACCAGCCCAAATGCCCATCATCAGATGAGTGGATATGGAAAATGTGGTACATCTACACAATGGAATACTACTCAGCTATAAAAACGAATGAAATACTGCCATTTGCAACAACATGGATGGACCTTGAGAGAATTATATTAAGTGAAACAAGTCAGGCACAGAAAGAGAAATACCACATGTTCTCACTTATTGGAGGGAGCTAAAAATTAATATATAAATTCACACACACACACACACACACACACACACACAAACCGGGGGGGGGGGGGAAGAAGATATAACAACCACAATTATTTGAAGTTGATACAACAAGCAAACAGAAAGGACATTGTTGGGGGGGGGAGGGAGAAGGGAGGGAGGTTTTGGTGATGGGGAGCAATAATCAGCTACAATGTATATCGACAAAATAAAATTTAAAAAAAAAATGTGGAAGTAACTGAGATGACCTTTAATAGGTGAATGGATAAACAAATTTTGGTACATCTATACAGTGGAATATTACTTGGCAATAAAAAGAAATGAGCTATCAAGTCATGAAAAGGCATGGAAGAAACAAATGCATATTGTTAAGTACAAGAAGCCTATCTGAAAAGGCTATGTACTGTAGAATTCCAACTATATGACATTCCAGAAGAGGCAAAGCTATGGTAATAATAAAAATGCTTGTGGTCTTGAAGGAAAGGGGGAGGGAGGGATGAATCTGTGAGACATCAGGGATTTTTAGGGCAGTGAAACTATTCTGTATAAAGTGGTGGATACATGTCATTATACATTTTTCAAAATGCATACAATGTACAATACAGAATGAACCCTAATGTAAACTATGGACTTTAATTAATACCAATGTATCAATTGTGGCTCATCAGTTGTAACAAATGTACTACAATAATACAAGAAACTGGGAAATGGTAGGGGAGAAGGTATATGGGAACTCTGTATTTTACACTCAATTTTTCTGTAAACAACTAAAAAAAATAGTCTTTTTTTTTTTTAAACCTCAAGCTATATCTGCATTTTAGACAAAAATTAAGTCAAAATGGATCATAGACCCAAATACAAAATACAAATCTATAAAACTTTTAGAAGAAAACATAAAAGGAAATCTATGTAACCTTGGGCTTGTTGATGAGTTTTTAGATGACACCAAAAGCACAATCTATAAAAGAAAAAGAATGGATAAGTTGGACTTTATTAAAATTTAAAAGTTTTATTCAATAAAAGACAGTTTTAATAGTATAAAAAGACAAGCCACACTGGGAGAAAATATTTGCAAAACACATATCTGATAAAGGGCTGGTATCCAAAATATATAAAGAAGTCTTAAAACTCAACAATAAGAAAACAAAAAACCCAATTAAAAAATGGTCAAAAGATCTGAATAGACACCTCACAAAGAAGACATACAGATGGTGTAGGATGCAGAAAAATGGTCCCCCAAATATATATTCACTTCCTGATCCCAAGAACCTGTGACTATTACCTTATATGATATAACATATACAAGAATGTTCATAGTTGCTTTATTCATAATAGCTCCAAACTGGAAACAACTCAAATGTCTGTCAATAGGTGAACAGAGAAACAAATTGTGGTATATTCATATAATATAACACTATTTACTAAAAAATAAAAAGAATGAACTATTGATGCACACAAAAACGTGAATACCTTTGAAAAATACTATGTTGAATGAAACAGAACAGACATGTGTACATACTTCATGAGTCCCTTTATATGAATTAGCAGTATTAGCAAAACTAATCTTTGATGATAGAAATCAGGATAGTATTTCTGGCAGAGGAAGAAATGACTGAAAAGGGGCTTAGGAAACTTTCTAAGGTATTGGAAATATTCTTTTGGTTACACGAGTGTATGCATTTGTCAAACTGATCCAACTACATACTTATCATCTGTTTTCACCAATAAAAATTATACAATGAAAAATTTAATTGATAAAATAAAATCAATGCTCAGGAGACTCAGTTTTTCATAGTGCTGAAACTTCAAAAACATTTCTTACATAGATCCTAATGCTTAGAACAATAATAGGTAATATAATGGGCAACACCCTTTAAATAAATACAGGAAGTTTTCTTGGAATAATGATGTCAAAGTGCAAATCATTAGAAGCAAGTCCATAAGGGGAAAAGTAATTTGATGGAAGCCCAGGGTCCTCCAACAAGTTTTCTTGAACTAGTAACAAGAATTAAGAATATCTAGTATGGGGGTAAGGGACGAATTGGTAAAGGGTCACAAAAAAGGATTACATTGTATATTGTTGAATATACTATTAAAAAATATAAATAATTTGACAAAAAAAGAAAAGAAAAGAATATCTAGTATAGAGCGAGGGATGAATGGACCGCTTATTATCCCAGCTCCTGGGTCCAGAAGCCAGCTGATAGAAGAGAAACTTGAAGAAGTTAGAAGTTGGTTTGTTTTTTCCTGACCCACTGGAATAGGGTCAAATTTGAAGGTTAGGAAGAAGAAGGCCTGAATCTATTGAACTGTTTGAGAGCAAGTTTGTGAGGTTCTGGAGGTCAAATAATAATTGATCATGAGAGGCTTAGAATCAGGTCATAAGCAAAGACGCTTTGCAACCCAGATGACCATGTGTGAAATTAAACAACTGTTTTCTCTGCCTCTGCCTGGAACCTGTGGACTGGAAGTTCTGGGCACAGTTACGACATTCTCATGTCCACTGGCAGTAGTAAGACTGCCAAGGAGCTTCTCAGACCATGGGCATGGGAAAATGGGATTTGGAGCAGGGGAAGGAGGACTTGTTAGGCACCTCCAGAGGACTGAAGTCAGGAGAGTGGAGGGTGGTTATGACTGGAAGGGGCATGCAAAGGGCCTCTGGGGCACTAGCAAATAGTCTGTCTGTTTCATTAATGGGTACTCTTAAAGAGATATGTTCAGTTTGTGAAAATCAATTCAGCTATATACCTTTATAATACATGTACTTTTCTTTCTGTATATTATACTTCAATAAAAAATATTTTTAAATGATTTAAAATATTTTTAGCCCCTATGAGTCCAGAGCTAGGAGTTACAAAGATCTCAGTGATGTGGCCACTTCCCTCAAGGTTTAAGAGCCTCAGAGTCAAGCAGGAAAAACATGCATAAAGCAGCCACAATTGACGCAGCATGAGAAGCTGTGGCCGCAAGGGGACTGGCAGAGACTGAGAAAGGGGCCCTAGTCCTGCCATGGAGGGTCATGAAAAGGGACTTTTAAGCTGAGGCTTGAAAGACAATTAGGAGACTCTTCCACGGATAAGTGTGTGTATGTGG
This sequence comes from Cynocephalus volans, assembly GCF_027409185.1. NCBI lineage: Eukaryota > Metazoa > Chordata > Mammalia > Dermoptera > Cynocephalidae > Cynocephalus > Cynocephalus volans. The sequence goes on along the minus strand of NC_084461.1, from coordinate 64,019,986 downwards.
GGGGAGGATAGATGGTGGGAGAGAGGACATTTTAGGCCCATGAGAAGAGAAAGTAAAAAATTGCCAGTCTCCAATCCCATCAAACACACAGTCATGGTAGAATGAAAAATGTTCCTAAAAGCAAAATACTCAGAAAACTAATACAGGCTTTTGACACCTATTGGACACATGAGATTTATTGAGGATGGGGGTGGGGAAGTGGGGGCTGATCCTCAGCTTTAGTGACCTAAGTCAGCAATGAGCAGTCCTTGCTCCAGGGCCACTGAATTGAAGGTCTATAAGTGTGTTCCTTCTTTTGTTCAAAATGAAAATAGTTTTATTAAGTACCAGAGTAATTTATGTTCTCACAACTTAGGTGACCTCACCTATATTATTGTCTGGAAAAGTATCCATGAGAAAAACTAGCACTGCTTTTTAGCCACTAAAACATTAATATTTAGACATGTTTGAGAAACAGCATCACAGGGTCACCTTCAAATAAATATTTACCACCTTTACTGGTGTCTTAGTTACAAAAGTCATATGTGCTTACTGTTGAAAATTGAAACAATTCAGAAATATATAAAGTAAAAAATGTAAGGTCCTGATACTTTTTTTTAAGATAGGGAGTTCTATTTTATCCCCAAATGATAATAGTTTGGTCTTTATTCTTCTGGACTTTTTAATGTACCTTAAATTCTTTTTAATTGAGGCATACCCTATATTCTTGTCAATAAATTGCTAAATTTTTAATTAATAACATGTCTTCAAAATACTTCATATCTTCAAAATATTTCCTTGATACATGTAGGTTTACCTCATTCATTTCAATGGCTGTGTAGTATTTCACTATTTGAATGAACTGTAATTGATCTGATCAGACTCTGAGGGACATTAAGGTTGTTCCAATTTGTAACTACTGCGAATAATGATGCAATGAACCTCCTTTACAGAATTCTAATAATTCATCTTCGTATTCTTTTAATTATTTTTCCACAATCTTTTTTTTTTTTTTTTTTTGTCTTTTTCGTGACCGGCACTCAGCCAGTGAGTGCACCGGCCATTCCTATATAGGATCCGAACCCACGGCAGGAGTGTCGCCACGCTCCCAGCGCCTCACTTCCCGAGTGCGCCACGGGCTTGGCCCTTCATCTTCGTATTCTGATACCACTCAGCATATCTAGAAGGGAGGGACTAAGAAGTCTCCTAGGAAAGAGCTTATCCCAAGTGAAAGGCAACTTGAGACCCACTGTTTATGGCTCTAAGACAATGGGTCTGCATCAGAGGGAACAATTGATTGTGAATACAGGACACCATGTCACTTGAACTGCCCACTCACCAGCCCCCATGGGCTCCCACACATTTTCTAAACTCTTCGAGTGCATTAAGAGCACATCAGCAGATTCTACAGCACTGGAGCTGAGGCCTTCTGGGCAGTGGTAGGCAGGCTGGATGACACTGTAGTGATATTGCTGCAGGAAACCAGAGCAGAGGACTGGGACTACAGGAGTGAACCCTGAGGATGCAAAGAAATAGTAAGGAATCTTTGAAGCAGGCTGGGAATTCCATAATTGGGGTGGGAATAGAACCAGAGAAATAATTGTGGATGCTATTGTGAGTCTATATTACTACCTCCGCACTGAAGTGGCCAACAGGAAAGCCACGCTGCAGATTTAATTGGATACTTCAAAAAATAATAATCTTTATACTTAAATTACTTTTGTGTTCAATGCAGCTAGTAATGTGTTTAACGTGCATTAACTGGAGCATGCTGTCATGTGTGACAACAAACATGAGAATGGTGCCATGGAATTATTAGAATGTCACCGAAATACAAACACATAAGCACAAAAATGAAATTAAAAACCTGGCATGCTTAGTACTATAAAGTGATATTAAAATGAGTATACTTTAAAAGAGACTAGTCGGAGCGTGAAATGATAAATTAGGTCACCTTCTCTACCCACTGCCAAAATGCATGGCTGTTCACTGCTGCAGAGACTCCCATGCTGCATGACTCAGCTGGGCAATTTAAAGCAAAACACAAATCATCTCAGATATTTTTCTTTGAAAAATTCCAACCCCCTGCTCCAACACCACTATTTGCCTTGTGTAAATTTGCAGATTTTAAACCTGAATATTGGAAGAGGCAGCATCTGAAAAACAAGCTGCTGCTGTTCCTGATGTTCTAACAAAGGCAGACCAAGAACTTCAAGTTCTAATTGTTCAGCAATTGCAGGAGCAGTGATGGGAAGGAAAATCCCCTGAAGTCACCTAAGAATAGGAGACCTAAGGACAATTCTTTAAAAGTCCCTGATGCTCATCCAAAGGTCTGCACCCACTGGATAGTTGTAATCCGTTGAAGACAGGCATGATACAGAGGAAAGAACACTGGACTAGGTGTGTGATGACTTGGTTCAGCCGATTATAAGCCTCTTGTCTGGGGAAAATCAGAAGTTCTCTGAGTAATGAGAGGCTCGGGGTCACCACGAAGGCTAAATATAATGCATGTACGTGCTATATACAATATGTACAGCTTACCAGGACCAGCTACATAATTGGCACAGCCCAATGAAAAAGGAAAACACAGGGCCCCTTGTTCAAAGAATTTCAAGAGGTGACAGGAGAGCATTAAACCAAACATAAGGCCCTTCTAAATGCAAGGCCCTTTGTGACTGCACAGGTCAAAGGCCAATGAAGCTGGCCTTAGGCGTTTCCATTCCACCGATGAGCGCTTGATGAGAGCAAGACCTTTGTAACTACATAGCTGAATCCTCCAGAGTACCTTGCATTTGGTAAATACTCAGGAAACATTTGATTACTTTTGGGATTGCAGTATAATAAAAAGGAAGTAGGATTTTATACACTAAAAAGGAATCCTCTTATTTCACAAGACAAACATGGAGAGAAGAGAAAAGACACCTTTTAAAGTACAGTGTTTGCAAAGTAAAGTGCTAGGAGCTTTACACATATTTTCCCTATGTAATATTCACTGACAATTCTGAAAAGTATTTGTAAAAATCGTCTTAAAGATGTGTCCATGGTTACACTTTTTCTCTAACAGATCATTAATTCATTCAACAGCATTTATTAAGAACCTACTATGCCTCTGATATGGTTTTAGACACAGGACAAAACAGTGAGACAAAACAACAACCTATCACTAATTCTGTCCTCAGCATCCTGGATTTTCTAGTTTAGTGGAGAGAGACTGGCATTAATGAAACAATCTCATTAAAAAAAAAAAAGAAAGAAATGGTAACATTTACGAGCTTTATAGACAGTGTTGCCAGATGTAGCAAATAAAAGTACAGGATGTCCATATAAATTTAAATTTCAGACAAATAACAAATAATGTTTTAATATAATTATATCTCCCATGGTTGAATGTTGGTGTCCCCCTAAAATTCATTTGTTGGAATTTAATCCCCAATGTGATAGTATTCAGAAGTTGGGCCTTTTGGGAAGTGATTAAGTCACGAGGGCTCCGTCTCATGAATGGGATTCGTGTTCTTATAAAAGAGGTTAAAGGGAGCTGCCTTGCCCCTTCTGCCATATGAGGATATCTATGAGGAACAGGTTCTTGCCAGACACCAAATCTACTAGTACCTTGATCTTAGACTTCCCAGCCTCCAGAACTGTAAGCAACAAATTTCTACTGTTAATAAATTACCTAGTATAAGGTATTTTGTTATAGCAGCCCGAAAGGACTAAGACAATGTCCTGTGCAATATTTGGGGCATATTTGTACTAAAAAGTGTTTTATTGTTGATCTGAATTCAAATTTAATTGACTATCCTGTATTTTCTCTGACAACCTTATTTAAAAAGAAAAGTAAACCGTCCTAGGAGAGGGAATTTTAACCTCACAACAGAGGTTTGGGGACTTCAACAGAGAGGGAAAACTGGACTGAGATATGAGGAATATAAGGAGTTAATACGGTTGAGAAAGGTTAGAACAGGTAGCAGAGGAGACTGATGTTTGAAGGCTGCTGGGTATAGAAGAGGTTTGGGGATTATGCAAAATGAAGCTACAGAAGTAGGCAGGGGCCAGACCATCCAGGGCCCTGAAGGCTATGCTAAGGTTGTAAACATTCCTTCCACCAGACAGACCTGTCATTACAATATTCTTTCTGCCTATGCCCTTCCCTTCTTTGATACCACCTATATAACTGCGACCATAAAGTCCTTCCCAACCATCTACTTCACTCACTCGTCTTGTGACTTTTACCAAAGAATTTTAGTCATCTTTAGGTCTGTCTTGCCAGGTAGAATGTGATTTCTCTGATGGCTTCCAGCATATACTCAACAATCTTAAAGAGAACAACATAGCTTAGAAAGTCCATGCATCCTGGGTCCCTGCTGTGCTGTCTAGCACTAGTTCAAGTGCTCCTGTAAGAGTGATCCCCTAATAACAACATCCAACCCACTTGGCAGAGCTTGATAAACAGCATATTCTGGGCCCAACCATGGAACCACTAACTTAGAATGTCTAGGATGGGGCTCAGAAATCTCTACCTGAACTATCTCCCTAGGAAAGTATGATGCACACAACTACCTGAACTATCTCCCTAGGAAAGTATGATGCACACAACTACCTGAACTATCTCCCTAGGAAAGTATGATGCACACAACTACCTGAACTATCCCCCTAGGAAAGTATGAGAACCCCTGGTTTATTTGGCTATTCTGATTTTAATTCCTATGATTTTCAAATAGTAGCAAATGATGAAAGAAAGCACTTCATCTCATTTGTCATAAATCTCACTGTACTCTTCAGTTGTAAGAGGGCCCAAGGTTGTCAGAAGACTGCAATCCATCATTATGGCGTCTAGTCCTAATCATTTGTATTACATATATACATACTGTCTGTCGGAGAAGATACTACGGGCATGATGTTCATTAGGCGGTCAACACAAAACATTTAAAATGTCATGCTAAATTGACCTGAATATCTGCTTTATATTAAGCTGAAATTATTTTTAAATTTTTTAAAATGTTTTAGTTCATACTCCTAATGGTGTAATACAAAATCCAATAGACCACTTACTCTACAAAAACAGATCCTAGGGCTGGCCAGTTAGCTCACTTGGTTAGAGCACAGCCTTATAACCTCAAGGTCATGGGTTCGGATCCCCATATCGGCCAGCCACCAAAAAAAAAAAAAAAAAACAACAAACAAAAACAGATCCTATAGTTCCCTGTAAAATTTCAAAATGAGTTAATCAAAAACACTTCTTACAGTCTACTTATAAGAAAAGTTCAAATTTAAAATACAACTCATATATTTATCTATTTCCTGGAGGGAAAGAATATTATAACTAGAAAGGATCAAACCATACAATCTGCCCCTGTCCATAAATTTTATTTTGTTTGATTGTTCCCAGTAGCGGAAGCCATCATGATGTGTAACTACTACTGACCATCCCCAATCACAAGGAGTATTTGTGATAAAACTAAACAGTATGTTTACATTCCATTAAGACATTTTCCAGCAAGAATTAAAATACTAACTTCATCCATGTTTATCCTCAGCTGTCTGGAATAAAGAAGGTAGCTCAAAATTCAATCCACTACAACATTTTATACTGGTTGCTTAATTGAACAGAGACTGAAAAAGCAAAGCAAAACCAAAAACAATGTAGCCATGTTGTATCAAAACTGCATACAGTTGGGGTGCTGCCTCTACTAGTTTTACAAATAGACTTAATCTAAATGGAGTTTGCGTTAAAATGGACAATAATATGCATGCTTTGAACCATGGATCAGACAGAAACCTCAGCAACAGGGAACCAAGAAGGACACTGGTGAATTGCAGGCTTCCCATGATACAGCTGCATAGAATAAAAGAGGCATTTTCAGTTTCACTATTCACAGAAATCTACCTTTATGTAGAGTAACATAAATAACAATAGTGAGCTGGTTAAGAAGGCACCTTGACACATCAGATGTTTTTATTCGTAAAATATGTCATCAACAAATTTACTTAAGAATAAGAGCTAATATTCTTAATTACAGGAAATGGATTTTCTGGTACTTGTGGTCACGTGATATATTGCTCATTATGACGCCTTTGCAGTAATCTCCTTGTGGTTGGAAACTGCATTCTGTTCTCTGAAGCATCTTCTATATTTAAAGAACCTGATAGGGTTTTAAATGAGCAGGATTTTTACCTAAAAGCTCTTAGGCTAGTCTGCTGCTTAGACCAGAGAAGCTACTTTCACCGTAGTGGGGCATGAAAAATAAATTTGATTTCTCTGGTACATCACCCAAAACACTCAGATGTGATCCAGAGCTTTTTTTATTTCCTTCTCCAGACAGTCGACAACTAATGTCATCTGATTTTATATTAGCCTGTTAGGAAAAGTCTATTGTCTGCATTTGCTGACATTAAAGACCAAGTTTCATTAAAGGAACAATGTTGGGGAAAGTCTCCAGAATTTTTAAAAATGTAAAATTGTTCTCTTTTTCCTTGAAGGGAGATTGTTTCATAACATTTTCAATTTATAGAGAATTTACATTTCCAAAGCTCTCTGAGATGATCTCTTCTATCCTCAAAACAACTTTGTAAGGTAAATAAGGGCTAGTATGAGCTATTTTACCCATTTCTCAAATGTGGAGGATGAACCCAAAAGGGTAAGTGACTTCCCATGGTGACATAATATAATATTTGGGAAAATGGGGACTAGAATCTTCGCTTCTGGGTTCCTTGATAACTGCTTTTCTCCCTCCCCTTCTTTCTTCCCTCCTTCCCCGCCCACCCCCTTCATTCCTTTTGCCTCACATACTGCAGATTTGAGCTCATTCAGTAAAATCAGTATAAAAACCTTTGTCATCGGGTTTCCAGAAAGCAGTCTTTTTTAAAAAATAAATATAATGGAACGTGAATTGGGCTTTTTATTTTCCACCAGGGAATGCATTATCAGTAGCGTTTATAACCCGTATTTTCTTGTTATAAAAGAGGAACGCGGAACATTGTTTTTGTAAGCCATTCTCAAACCCCACGTAGATGCCTCCTGCCAGAAATCCTGAAGAATGGTGAAGGAATGGGTTGGCACTACACAACCTCACGAAGCTCAACACCGACGCATTCACATCGAAACTTGCCAGGAGCTCAAGGCCTTCTGCAACCTGCCATTGAAAAATGAGTGAAAGCCTAAGACATGAATGCCAAGTTCTCCTCCAAGGATTAAGGGTAAGAATTACACTGAAACTTTCTCGCGCTGTCAGTCAGCTGAGCATATAGGGTAGCAGGTGCAGGAGGAGAGGAGACCGTCTGGGCATCCCCGTCGTGGCGCCTTCAAAGACGCCCTATCTCTTCGGTCCCCCGGGGAGCGCCCGGTCGCTGCGGCTCCTTCCCGGCACCGGCACTGCGGCGCACTGCGGCGCCGCCCGCCCGCCGGCAGCCCCGGCCCTGCGGGGCTCTCCTCGCCGCCCCGTGTCGCCGCCAGCCCCCGCCGCAGTCCTCCCGCCCCCCGCAGCCCCGCCGGATCGCCTCTGTGAGCGCCGAGGGCGCCGCCGAGCATCCATCACGGGAGAGACTTTGACGCACACACGCGCGCTCCCAGACCGAGACTCCGTCGCCTCCACCCCCCACCCCCGCCCGCGCCTGGCAGCTCTGCATTTGCATCACGCATACGCGTAGCGGGTGACGCGTGCGCCCCCAGCTTGGACCGTCCGGGCGGCACCTCCAGCCCCGGTGACTCAGCTCCTCCCCCTCCGCCCCCGCGCGTGGCGCCTGAGGTCCCCGCACGCCCACAGAAACACTCTGAGCCGTGCATCCGCGGCGGGGTGCACGCTGCCGGGAGCCAAGTTCATCCCCATAATTCCGCAGTCCCCGCGACGCGCTAGAGAAGTCTTCCCGGTTCTAGAACCTAAGCGGAGGAGAAAAAGCCCACCAAGAGAAAAAGTCAAACGGGTTGGCGGATCGCCTCCACTGTCCTCATCACTACCTGATTTACCTCGGTAGTTTATTTACGGGGGACGGTCCCTCCCCCCGCTGAACTTCACACACATCGGTCCATCTGGCCGCGCCTGGCGCACAGTAGGCGCTCTGTAGGTTTCTGCTGAATGAAGGCTCTGTGTAGTGAAGTGCCGGCGCCCGCAAAGAGCCACAGCCCCGCGCGTTCCCATGCTCTCCATCCCGCTCTTGCTCTCGCGCGCGCCCCAGACAGGAGCTTCGGGAATTTATGTGGAAGAGTTTGAAAATTCACGGCGTTTCTTTTAAGCCTCCACAGCGCCTGCTGCGGCTGCCTTTGCTCTCCAGCCATCCGCACGTTTCAGAGGGATCCCCACCGAAAAGTTGAGCCCAAGGCTGCGGTGGGGGGTACTCAGCCGGGGCTCCGGGCTGCTTGTTTGGAATCAGCCTACCTTGCCCGTTGAACCACACAAGCAAAGGAGCGTCGAGGTCCCTGCAGATGCAGCCCCCGCATCCCCGCTGCTGGACGCCCACCTCCCTCGGGAATCCCCCTACCCCAGCGAACCCCGGGTCACTACATCCGCTTTACCCCGACTTTCTCGGTTTTGCCCCAACAAAGACTCCCGCTCGGCAGCCCCGGGCACCTGCAGCCGCTTTCCCGGGGGCAGGCGGAACAAAGTTGCGCTTCTGAGAGGCTGCAAAAAGTTCCCCAGGCTGCAGCGCCCGGCCTCCGGGGCCTGCAGGGAAATCCAACTGCGGCGGGGAGCCTCGCCACGGCTGCCCGGGGTCCCTCACTCACCGCTCCAGCCGCCGGGGACCCCCTGCCCTGACTGGTATCAGCACTGCAGCCTCCGCCGTGCTCCGGCTCGCTTCTCGGGGCCGCCTCCGTCTGCCGCTCTCTCCTGCAGCGCGCGGAGTGGCGACTCCTCCGAGCTCGTCAGCGGCGAGAGGAGGGGCGGGAAAGTGGCTCCAGGCTTGCACTCTGCGGTCCTCCTCCCCCCGCCGCTCCGCCTGCCTCCTCCCCCCAGTGCTGCAGTGCCGGGCGGCGGCGTGGCGAGAGTACGAGCGGTGCGCAGGGAGGGAGTCACCGCGCGCGAGGGAGGCGGGCGCCGTGCACGACTCGCGGTGATCTGGAAATCGGGGTGCTGTGGCGCTGCTGCGGGGCTGGAGTGGGGCGACACTGAGGCGGGGGTGGGGACGGCCACCTACAACTGACAGCTACTTTTGCAGAAGTCAGGGCTCCGAGTTTGTAGCAGGAAGGAGACGGGCGCCAATCCTTAATTAGTCACCGAGTGTGACTGTGCGTTGCGCGCTTGGTGGCGGCTCGGGTCAGGTCCGGCGAGACGCAAGGGAATTCTGACTGCTGGACCCTGCCAGGGCCAGGAGAAAGAGGATTTGCCTCTTCTTTTGGCCCTGGGACTGACATTAACTTTGACTTGGCTTCCAGGGAGCCCCCAGGCAGGGCTAGGTTGACCATTTCCCCCACTATCCTCCCCCACTATCCTCCCCCACGCTGGCACACAAGTCGAGAGGAAAGTTGGGGAGCAGCAGGAGCAAACAGACGGAAACTTTGCTGGGTGTCTAGGGTTTCCCCAATGCCAGATAGGGCCAGACAGCCGCACTCACAGGCAGACATTAGAAGTGGCCCGGGAGCGGGGGGCGTGGTGGTGGTGGTGGGGAAACTACCAAATATTAAAACACGCACACAAAAGCCACGAGAATTTTGCTTGTGGTCTCAGGAACATTTCTCCCCTCGGCATGGCAGAGCCCTACCATTCCAAAGCGGTGGGGCTGGGAGGCTAGAGAGAAACTCGCCCGCGAGGCCACGCCCAAGCCTGGAGCGCCCACCCCGCCGCGGTAGCCGAGGGCGCCGCCCTCCGGAGGCCGCCTGCAGCGGGCCCCGCCACCCGGGGGCTGCGGGAAGCCGGGCATACCCAGGTCCCCGACCCCACCATCTCTGCGCCCACACGGAAGCCGTGTGTGGCGGGAAGCGGCCGCACAGGCGCATGTCTTCCCCGCAGTCATTGCTCCCATGGTGGTGACTCCAAGCGAGACAAAGCGCGGCGCCTGTGCGGGCTGCAGTGGATGGAACTCAAATACACACACCGCCTCTCACCGAATACGTTCTACCCGTAAATATGCCTGGATGACTGAATGGATAGGTGAAGGGATAACTGTGTGGATTTAACTATAAGTATTACAGGTACCTGTGCCGAGGAAGGAGAGATATCAGGTACCTTAGGGTTGGAGCCTCCTGCCCGGAGGACCTGGTGAGGACGAGTTGGTTCGCCCAGCACGTGAGCTTTCAGGATCGGTTTATGCCACTATGCATGATACTGTGGAGAGAAAAAAGGGGAGACAACCCTTGGCCTCTCACTTTCCCTCCTGTCCAGTTTCAGGCACTCTGAAACTGTAAGTTATGATTCTCGTGTCCTGATAAGTCTACACTTCCTACGCTGGTCTATGAAAGCTTGCTCAGGTTTTGTTTTGGTTAAAGGCTTTGCAGTTTGCAACCATATGTGGTGTTGTGAGGTGGTCGGGGAACATGAAAATTAGTGAACGTGCATATTTACATTTTGTGTATTCTTCTTTATGTAGATTCTTTATTTAATAAGTTAAATAATTATTTAGGCTAAAATTATTGTTACCATGAGGAGAATATACCCCAGGGGAGTGCCTATGAATTCAGCATTAGAAATAAAATTGTGAAATTAAAAAATCATGTATTCTATCCAGATTTCCCACATATATATAAAATGTTGAGCTGTCAACTGCAAAATGTGCTGGTATTTCACTGAATTCCCAAATGGATACCCTCTTGAGAACCTCCCCCCAAATGTCACAGAATAATGCGTTTTTTCTCCATGTGACAGAAGTTCAGAAAACCATGAAATGAACCTTAAAAACGGTCAATGTGCTCTACGCTATGCTGTCTCTTCCTTAAACCATTCCCCTGTAAATGGAAGATATTTAAAGAAGTATATTAATTTTTCTAGCTCTGGATTTTTTTCCTGATGTATTTGAAGATAACAGCTCCTATGGGAAAATCCCTGATTATGTGTTTGCGGGAAATGGCCAATTTAAGACCAGGTTGTATTGGAAGAGGATATTTTTGTGTTTTTGCAATGTTGTGTCACAGCAAACAGTTTCTCATGATGATGGTGTGCTTGCCCTTCAAAGCACCTGTGATTCTAGGGTCCTACTTGGTGTACCTCTTGGCCCCAGGCCTCCTGGATCAAGAACTCAGACTAGTCTTATTCACACATTCATTATAAAGAAATGTTTTCTCTCTGCTAAAAACACTTGTCTTGTAGAGGCTGATGGAGGGTAAAAGGATACACTTGCCCTGTCCCCACAAAATCCCAGTGTTCTAAGGATACTTCCCTCCTAAAAATCCGGAATTTATTTTTCAATGCAGAGTGTCTTCTTGTGATGCTGGAAAACAAATCAGCAAAGACATCTAATGAGCATCAAAGGTCTGCTTCTGCATCTGCAAAATGGTTTCAATAAAAACAATTTGTACTAAGTACAGATGCTGTGGTGATCACATTTTATAATATACACAAGAAGCCCAGTGCCCACTACATCATGGGCATACATAAATGTTAGTCCCTCTTCCCCTTTTAGCAGTGAGAGTGGGGTTTTCCAAAGGCTGCGCCATGGAGTACTAGTCCTGTAAGAGCTCTGCATTCTCAGAGTGCCACGCAGCTTCACAACAGGGGTCTAGAGAGAGCCCCATGCTCTTGGACCAAGTGTGCACCTCTCCAGTTCTTCTTACCTCTATCATCAGGAGTCAGCAGTGAGGTGCAAACACTTATCCTTCCTACTCCCAACACACACAAATTCTCCAACACTGTATGCCTTGAGTCTACTAATTTTCATCTCATTAAGCACTTAATGCCTATTCATATCAGTGGCCACAAGAATCCCCAGAACCTCAAGTGCATTTCTCATCTCCTACATTCTAATATTCACAAGGCTCAGCTTATCTGTGTTCTGTTCCTTTCTCCCTGTCCACTCCTGAAACCCTTTGACTATTCCTTCTGGAATTCACAGTCCACCATTTAGCAAAATGTCTATTATCCTCAACCTCTGCTCTAAATGTTCCCCTCACCTGGTTCTAATGGAAGCCTGGTTTGCCAGTCGACAGAGGGTACTCCCTGACAACCCTCTCAAGTGATGGCTGTGTTTTCCTCTCCAGCTCTTGCATCACTGTGTCTGGAGGTTGGAAGGTGGTGTCCTTCTTGTGCCTTCTTGCTGCTTCCAGAACATTCTTTATCCCTTCTTCCTAAAACCTGCAGCTTTGAATCTTACCTCATCAGGTTATTTGACCCATTACTCTTCAATGTTGCTGCCAGTCTCAGACCTCCAGATCACTGCACTTTTCCTGACAATTTTAGCTCCTGACTCAAGGTCACTCCCTAAACACTAATCCTGCCTTAATACTTAGTAATTTAACATACAGGAAGATATTCATTCCAACCAGTACCACCCTTAGACCTGGGCAAACAAGGGCCCTGTCCTCCCACCCCGTGTCTGATGGGGGCCGGTGCTTTAGAGTGCTTTCCTTAAAAAAATGTTCAGTCCCCCTTTGTTGGTGCAGTGCTTAAGCTCAGACCCAAACCCACCTGGGCACCAGCCCTGTTTCTCGCCTTTAGTGTGCTCTTCAGCCTCCCTCATCCCCAAACTCATTGTAGGATTGACCAAATGCCCAAAGAAGCTGCAGAGCTCCTACCTGTGAGGTCATCCCTGGGCATGTGGACAGGTCCTTGTTCTAGGAGAGCAGCTTGGCATGTGGATTGCTCTGGTGGCTAGTGCCGCATTTCCCTCCTAAAATTGTGGGAGTGTGCCACCAGGACATTGCTGCTGCACTGAGTTTGGGTAACTCACATTGTTTACATAGACACCCCTGTCTCCCATCCTCCCACTCTCCCCCTTATTTTTTTAATAATGTTTTTTTTTAAAATTACTTTGTTTGAATCAAGATCCAAACAAGTTCTACCACTCATTGCATTTGGTTGATTTGCCTCTTTAATCTCTTTTTGTCATTGGTTCACCCTTCCTCTTTTTTCCCTTGCAATTTACCTTTGTTGAAGAAACCGTTTGTCCTGTAGAGTTTTCTACAGCCTGGATTTGGCTGACTGTGTTATTGTTATGCTGGTTAACATGTTCTGCAGCCCCCTGAATTTCCTGTAATCCAGAAAATAGATCTAGAGGCTTATCAGAGTCAGATTTTATTTTTTGACAAAACTATTGCATAGGTGTCATGTGTCCTTCCATTAGGAGGCATAGAATATCTAATTGTCTTTTTCTGTAATGTTAGCAGTTATTGGTGATCATTGCTTTTGATCCACTATTTCAGTTGGGTTTTGCTAAATAGTAATAGCTTAATGAAATCTTCTTGAACACTCATCCTCCTATCCTTTTAAGAGATGCGTGATAGCAATTTGGTGGTGGTAGGTTTTCATAGCCTTTTGGAGGTGAGGGAGACAAAATCCAGGGCCTACACAAGTTATCATATCTAACAGGGGAGGCATTGCCCATTCTCCACCATAAGCAATCCAAAGGTTTACACTATCAGCATAAGAGGAACCAGAATTTAATTCTCCCTACCACTATCAATAAAAGGGACCGCTGAAAATGTTGCTTTAATGTTGAGTAGAGCAAGAAAATGTGGGTATGGAGTAGGGATAGGATATACTTACCTGTGAAATTTTAACCGAATGCAAGTCACAGAGATTTGCAGAGCCAAATTCTCATTAAACTATAAATTTAGTGTAATATTGGGCTGGTAATTTCCCAGAGTCCTGGTAGAAAGAAACGTGAATCTTTTCTGCAGGAGCCCTCCTTCATCCTCGACTTCAAAAATTCCCACAACAAAATAACTGAACACACAAGGAAGCATGGCACCATGAAGGAGTACCAGCAGATATAACAGAAGAAACTTTAATCCTTCCTTAAGGAAAGACTTCCAATGTTGAAATTATTGGTCACAATTCTTTCTTTACTTGAAGGAAAATAAAAGACAAGCTTAAAGATATTTGCAGGCAATAGGAAACTATAAGGAATGACCAATTAAATCTGAGAAGGCACCAAATCAGTCTTCTATACAATTCTCCTGATTGCCTTACCAAGATCCCCAATCCAACTTTCACACACATACACAAACCTTACTCTTTCCTCAAAGAACCTGATTTTATTTATGGATCCACCATTTTTTAAAATTGCGCACATTTATTTAACAATATAGTTTTATACAGAATGCTAGGAGCATTTTTCTTCCAGTGCTAATCATAATCCTGAGTGCCATAATTCCAAATATTGAAATCCTAGAAGGTCAAAATCCCTAAAGTCTAAAATCCCCCAAATCACAATCCTGAAAGATCGAAATCCCGAAAATATAATTCTGGAAAAAATAATTTGAAAACATTTTTAAAGACATTTATTTACATTTTTAAAAGGGGATGTGAGAAACATAAAAACATGACAGAACACTTCATAGGCCACTTTACACAATAAAATAGGCAATAATACATACTTTTGCAAGCAAAGACACTCAGGGATACAACAACTGTTGCATGGGTGTAACAGCTATGAGCAAACAACATATTCATAAATAAATAGGTCAAAAGCAACATATATAAGTACACATTACTATGGTTTGTAATTGTGTGCACCCAGCTTTTTTTTTAAGTGTTGTCATCTGAAATACTGTGATGGACATCCTAAGTCTTTTGACAAGATTGATCAAAAACCTCAGTGGGTTACTACTGCATTTGCAGTTGCTCAAAGAGCTGGAACTTCAAGGAAGATTATCTTTCACAAATGCAGTTTACAAAAAGGATACCTTTTCATTTATAGAGCAAGTTTCAACATTTTTACATACACACACAATGCTCATGCATGAAGTCAATGTTGTGATAATGCACTTTTGTTGAGGCAAATTTGCAAAAAATGCATAAAATGAATTAGAACTCTCTAAAAGTCTTTACATAATTTATACCTTCAGTATTGAAAGCAATGCAAAGATAAATTACATAACATAGTGAATTGTAAAGAATAATGCTGAAAATTTTAAATAGTGAGAAAAAAAACTAAGAAGAGAAAAAAAAAGAAAGAAAAAGAAAAGAGGGGAAGAAACTCCAAAATGCACTAATCTCTTCTCCAGAATTCAGCTTTCAGGATTTCAACACTTGGGATTTTAACCTTTTGGGGTTGTGACTTTTCATGATTTTAAACATTAGGGATTTTAGACTTTGGGGATTTTGATTTTTAGGGCTTTTGATCTTTCAGTATTTCAACGTTTGGTATTATGACATTCGAGATTGTGTCTTTTGGGATTACGACCCAGACCCCTTTTCTTCATATTTTACAGAAGGGCTTGAAAAAATATGGACCTTTTATTAATATACATACCTTAGCACAGCCAAATATAACTCCTAAATAAATGCATTACCATTTGTTTAGCATTTAAAAGCTCAATGCCAATGATTAGGGGAGAAAAAATATGTAGTTTATTTTACATAACTGATTGAAAAATAAATACAAGAAATAGTAAATAAAATTTAATATGGTTTCATGTGCCACAAAGGAGGTAGCACCTGATTAGAAGTGTGATTGGTATGTTCAAATTATCTATTTGGAACTTGTGAAACTGCAAGGTCACTAATCATCAGTCCCTTTTCTACCAGACATGGTACCACCAATCTCTTTTAGTCCACAGTGAGATCTTTTAAGAACCATAAAAACAATGGCAAAATCCACATGTGTGTCCTCTTTCCTAGCTTCTAGGTAGACTTCTTTTACTAAACCAGTCATTTTTTCAAGGTTGCATCCATCCAAGTGCAGATCTATAGTTCCTGAGACCATGAGAGAACTCATCTAATTGGTGGTGCCAACCATGTCTTCTCTTGGTCGATGGGTTTCTGTGGCTCCTTCTTAATTTCTTCCTGGATAACATGCAACTCCACAGCCATCTTTTTCCCACAAGCCCGTGAGATGTTCATCTGGACCTATAACCTCCACAGCAAAATGGGATCCACCATTTTTCACATGGGCATGTGCTGGCCTCCATTACATTTGGTTGGTCCAGATCAGTCATGTAATTCCACTCTTCCTTCCAGTGATTGGTTTGGGCATGGACTTGTTACACAATGCTGGCCAATGACATGTGAAAGGAAGATTCTAGAGAGCTTTTGGGAGAGGTTTCCTCAGTCCTAAAAATGTAAGTGGAGAAAAGAAGTCCCGTTTCTGTTTTTAGACATTACCTGCCTGAATGTAACCCATAGAACTTCTGCAAATGTCCTGTAAACATGGAGGGGAGATAGTTTAATGACAATACTTCTGAAGTGTATTTCAGAGAAGTGGAGACAGAGCCCTGGTGTACCACACATGTCTGTACTTCTGTTATGTGATAATACATTTCCTTATTTCTTTTTTTTTTTCGTGACTGGCACTCAGCCAGTGAGTGCACCAGCCATTCCTATATAGGATCCGAACCCGCGGCCGGAGGCCGCACTCTCCCGAGTGCGCCATGGGCTCGGCCCTACATTTCCTTATTTCTTAAAAGCCACTTTAAGTTAGTCTTTTTGCTCACAGATGAAATCATTGTTCCACTTAACATTGTACTCCACAGCTCTACAGGAGCACCCGGCACGTAGTACATACTCTGTAAATGTCTACTGATTTGAGTTGAGTTGTGTGTCGAGTTCATTTCTGTTGGGAAAACAAGAAGGATGTCTCCATCTGTTGTACACCAAGTATCTAGCACAGTTCCTACATCATAGAAGGTGCTTGACAAATATTTGCTTCAAGCCAGGATGGCTTCAGGATCTTAGCAAGCAAAAGAGAAATTTTAGGAGTCCAGATGGAAGGCTAAAAATGAAAAAACAAAAAAATTTACTCAATGAAAACTCAAGTTCTGGAAGAATCTTTCTGCTCAAATCACCAGAGAAGAAGCTACCCCAGGAAGGGTAAGGGAAGGAAACTGAAGAGGTCTCTAGCCTCCTCTGGTGGCTCAGAGGGGAAGACAGTGTGTTACTCAGGAGTCTGTGGAGATGGTGGAGATGGGGAAGAGAATGGAAATGCCCTCAAGAGATGTTTCTGGGTAAAAAGAGGCAGTATTTGATGTCTGGAGAACTTTCTTGTTAAGAAAGAGAGAGATGAATTAAAGGAAACTATAAGTTGTTCCGGGCTATACCATGGGTTTACTTCATGGGCCCATAATTGTCCCTCTGTATGTAGCTTGTCATATTATCTGCATGTCTAGAATAAGGTAGTTTTTGTCCCTCAGAAAATGTCTAGCCTCAGTGAATATGACTACTGATAAGACACGAGGCAGAGGGGAGAGTTCCTGAGGTTTCAGCCCCAGGAAAAGTCCCTGCTACCTAATGGCGGCAGAGAAGATGGGAGCTACCTCACCCAGCACTGTGGGATCCCACCAAGTAGTTTAGAGACACCCAGCAGAAGTACACCTGTGAGTAGGCAACTTGCCTGCTCCAAATCTCTTAACGATGGCACTGAACAAAGTGCCAATTCCTCAGCCCATCTGGGTGTCTCGTATCAATGCCAGAGAACCTTCGCCACAGAGAACACATTGAATGACCATGGGCCAGGATGGCTTGGCCAGCGTCTGACCTCAGCTACTGCAGTACTTATGCAGTGGGCCCATGCACCCTCAGCCACAGAGGGATGGGAGTTGAGGGATAAGGATTTCAGTGTTCTTACCCCATGGAGGGACAATTCTGAGTAATATTCTACAGTCTTTCAGAGGGCCTTCAGTAGAAGACAGCCCAGTTACCTGAAGTGGTAGCTGGCTCATGAATAAACCATTTACTGACTTTCCTCCCTTTCCTGTCTAACTTCTCCATGTGCTAACAATACTTCACAGGATCGCTTCTCCAGTAAACTACATGTACCCAACTCCTAACCCCAATCTAAGACAATCTGCCATGCAGCATTGCGTGTAATCTGGCATCCATCTTCCTTTCCAGCCCTTTACCCCAGTATTCCCAATCTCAATCTTATACCTCAAATATTCTGGACTAATTGCTATACCCCAAAGACTCATCAAGTTTCTCTTCCTCTGTGTTAAGTTACTTACGATATACTCACTGCTTGGAATACTAAATGACACCTTCTCTACTGTACCTTTGCCAATCATTCGAGGCAGAAGTCTCCCTTCCAGCCCCACACTCTGACAGCTCTTAGGTTCAACTGTTTGTATGGTCCTCATCACTTACCAGCTTGGTTATACATTATTCTGTCTCATTTCCCTTAGTACAGCAGCTTTTTGAGGGCAAGGACACCACGTCTTGTACAATGTTTAATTTACAAACTCCCCAACACAATGCCTTCCATATGAGGTGCTAAAAACATTTTGAATAATTGTTCAAACATTTTTTTTTTTTGGTTCAAATTAACCTTCTACATCCCTTCTTGAACTTTGCTTTCCAAAATGAGAATTAGCAAGGGTCTTTATATATGAGGGACTCATAGCTTTAAATTCTGTAATGCCTTCTTTGTGGGTAATAGCACAATACCCTGAGAAACCACCTGCATTCCTACTGTTTTCCTTCTGCAAATGAGAAGGAAATAGAGAAAACACAGGTGACCTCTATGTGAATTTTTTCCTTCTCTTTTCTTTCAGTGACTTCTACTTCTGCTCTAAGCTCTATAGAAGTGTTATGGATCCTCCGTATCCAAATGATTAATAGCTCAAATTTCAATATTCCCATTGGATCTTTCACATTCTCACTGGCTGGTTTTCCCTTTTAACATTCTATTGCAAGTCTGTTAATGCATTGAGTTCTATTAAATTATTTTCCCACTCAAGGGAGAACGATTGTTTCCATGTTCAGAATTTGTCTTGCATAACCTTTCTCCTCCAAATTAGTGTTCTAACACTCAGCTTTTCTATTTAAAAAATAGACATACTGATTTCTGTATATGATCTAGCTATTAAAAATACATGTAGTAAATGCTCAGGAAGTAAGGTTCACTTCTGTTTTTAGCATGGTCTATAGGTATTAGTGCTGAACAACGTTTGGGTCACAAATGGATTTTTATTTTAAGAAGCAACAGCACCATAAATGTTAATGATGGAAACATTCGATATTAATAGTTGGTCTAATTTGTGCTTCTCTTTCTCTACATTTAGACTAAAGTCATTCCCTGCTGATAAAAATATTTTTAAGAACTTACCCATCCCTTCACTCCACTCTCAGTCCCAAGAAGAAGTTTCTGGGTACACTATTAATTGTTTCCTGCTTAACAATGTATCCTATATGGACATTAAATCTCCCATAATGCAATTTAAGCTCATTTCTATACTCATTGGCAGCCCAGAACTCCGGGTTCTTTTATAGTGGCTCCTGAGGGGTCAGGTGAAGCTTAGTGCCTCTTTCCCACATACTTGCCAGGGGTTCTTTGTAAATCCCAAGAAGGCTGCTGTCCGTCTTTATGACTGATATACAGTAAAATCATACTCATCCTAGGCTATTGCCAATTCCAAGGGAGGGAGTAGGAAGCTTCATTTTGGTTTTAGGTTTAAGCTATAGTTTAACAGAAGCTCTGTGTTTGGGACTATGGGACACTTGCCTGCTCTCTCAGAAGTGCTAGGAAAGAAAAGTCTACCCCCTTTCTACTCCCTTCTCACTCATCCCATGGGAAGTGGGGTCAGGTTATCAATGGGTGCCTCAAAAGTATGGCGGGCTCGAGCGTGTCTGTCCTGCTCGGTACCTCAGATGTCACCTTAATGCTGAGTAATTCCTGTTTCTGAAAGACTCTCTGGGGATGTAGGCACAGGGACCTCTTGGAGGAACAGAAATTGGTCCAGGATTTCCATCAAAGAGATCTCAAACTTACAGTTCTTCAGTTTGCCCCAGAGGCAATGCAGAAGGAGCACAGTGGGTAGAGGATATTCCAGGTCAAAAGTTCTCAGAATGCTCAGCCAAGAGATTTTCTTGGCATATCATCCAGAGAGGTTAGGACCAGGAGACCACAGAGTACAGTTTTTATAAAGTACCAGTAGATGGCTAGAACTTGACACACAAGCCAAATGTCATCTGGTAAAATACAATTCCCAAGGCCACCTTTCATGCATTGCCCTTCCAGAAGAAGACAAAGTCCAGAACCCTGGATGAAGACTTCAGAGATTAGTGGGAATGGACAGTGCTCTTAGAGGTGATTGTGCTGAGACCACAATATCCTATAGAAGCAGAGCTCCATATTCTTATTTACCAAGAACATCTGGATTCATTTCAGGGGAGAAGAGACTGAAGCGCCACCACCACATGTTGCTATCCACATTCTTACAGAGAGCCTTGGCCTCAGAGATGGAAGATACCAGCCTGGTAGAACAAGGCTTGGGCATGAGACCAAAGACACAGTTGTCTCTTTGGTGGGAGTTGAGGGCACCTCATCTTCCTCTTACCTGGAAATACCTGCACATAAACCGGGCACTTGTTGAGGATCCGTAGAGCAAGGGCAGCAAGTTGGTAGACCATGTACTTGGCCCATGGGCAAGTGGACATTGAAGATCTGATGAGAGTTCAGGCTTGCAAAATCCCCCAGGAACAGTCTCCTCTTCCAGGATGAGAGATGTCTAGCATCCTGAGTGTGGGCTGGAGCCGTGGGGACCTGGGCTGGTCTCAGATATGTGGCAGGACTGGACTCCAGGCTGCAGAGCATGGAAGATGACCTGAGAGGCAGTTTCCCAGGAGTGCAGCCAAAGTGACAAGGCACGACAGTACAACTGAGGCACCAGTCCAAAGTTGCTGCACAGAGCTAGACTCCAGGTATGAGGCCATGTCAGAGTAGTGTCTGCAAACAACAGAAAGTAAACCTGAGACTAATGTAGGCCAAAAAAGGGTGAGAGATACTGAAAGAAAACTGAGAAACTGGAAGAAAACAAAATCACAGGAAGAAAGGAAGAACTAAGCCTGGAAAAGACAGGAGCCAGGAGATCACAGAACTCTCAGAAGACTCTTTTAAGGCTCTGCCATTGGGACGATTCAGCTGCCTCTGCCTTTAGTCCTTGTGCGACTAGCCTGGGTTTTCCAGGAAAGTCTGAAAGGCCCAGTCCAGGGTGAGCCAAGGGTACCTTGATTGACAGGCCCACCAGCACCACAGGGAATGTGAGAACAGAGAGGAGGGGTCTTGTGTCGGGCAAAACAAGAGATCTCTTCTACAGGGCAGCAGAATGACAACCAGGGATGTCAAAGGCTTTACTGGAAGGGAGAGAGTGCACCATGGAGCAGATGCACTGAGGCAAGAGGCATTCTCCAGCATTCCCATGGCCCCAGGGAGGAACGAGGATGAAGCCATGAGGGGAAGTGCTCAGACAGATGGGGTGGCCATCAAGTCAGACAGATGGCCTGTACGAGGACAGCAGCCCCTGTCCTCCTTGGTTGATTCTCAAAGCATATGGTGTTGATATAGAAAATCTGCATCCCAGATTCCTGGCAGAGAGCAATCGTAACTTCAAACCTTCTACTGCTCATTTCTTATCAAAAGCTCTGTTGTGACTAAAAAATATTCATGAAGAATCTGAAGATCACACTATGGATTCACTTGATACTTTACAATAATGTTATCCCCATATTACATCAGACCATCTGGGAGAGCTACATACCTGAGATGTTTTTCCTTTTTTTCCTTTGTACTTTATTATTATTTTTGCACTTTGCCAAGACTGTTAATTGTAGTTACATATTTGTGTTATACCATCAGCCTACATATATGATATTGTAAGAAATAGTCTAATTAGTGTGGGGATGGTGGCAAGGGCTTTGCTCATTAGGCCAGGCAGCATGTCCTTTAAGTTGACCCCAGGAACTTTTTTTTCAATTCTTAGTATCAATAAAAGTTGTGATGCTTCTATGCAAATGGTTTATTTTGTTCTAGTTATACTTTATCCTCTTTTATAGGTTTTGATAGAACCTCCCAGTACTCCTTGGCATGTTTCAAGATATAAGTAAATAAGAATACAGACAAAATGATTTTTTTCAACCTTTTTGAATCAGGTAATTGTTTCCATGTTAACCATTTTGAAGGATAAAAAGACATTGAAAGCTATCCAATCAGTTATGAAACTAGAAAACCGTGTTGTAAAAACAGCAGCAATAACACAAAAAATCCAAAAACTACAGATCAATCTCAATTGTGGATATAGATGCAAAAATCCTGAGTAAATCTCAGCAATTGAATTTGGCACTATATAAAAAAAGAGTAAACCATAATCTCATAAGTTTTATCAGAATAAAAGCATACTCCATCTAGAATGAGGAAATGTATTTATAATAATCTTGTGGTCATATGAGAAAATCCTAGGGCTGTATCTCAATATATGTTGAAATGTTCATTCTTAAAATTTCACACTCTTGACTCTTTAGAAATCTAGGTACAGGGAAAAACATTCTCAAAAAGTTAAATATCTATGTCAAACTAGCAGACATATTATCCTTATTGGGCAAACACTGGGAGGCACTTCCATCAAAATCAAGAATGAAATAAAGAGGCCCCATTATCATCAGCATCATTTGGCTTGGTTTTGCAAGCACTGACCAGTGGGATGAAAATATGGACCAAAGATTTGAGATATAACAATAGGGAAAAAGTAGAAGAAACTGCCTTTATATGTAGTTGTCAGGACTGTATATGAGGTTGGATATAGATAAATATCCAAAAATCCATAGCTACTCTATATATCGGCAATAATCCAATACAAGGTGTAGTAGATTGAATTATGTCCCCCCAAAACTCATTGAAGCTTGAATTGTATCCCCCATGTTTTATGTATTAGAAACTGAGCTCCCACTGTGGCAATGAAATCTGAGAGTAATTTCTCCCCTACATTTTTTAAGGGTTCATTCAGTGACAGAGTGGACCATGTCTTTAACAACACCCGTATAAAGAGAGTTGTGCATGGTTCTTTCTCACAGTAGCCCTTAATGTGAGCCTCAATTCAATCACTTTCTAAAACAAGGAGAAGCATATGAAGACAAGACAACACAGAACACTGGTTATAGAACACCATGAAATGTTCTTTCTGACATACTCCAGGGGTGGTTTAATTTGGTGCCACTGTTTGAGGGTTTAAGGAGGCAATTTGCAGTACATGCCAAGAGCTCTGAAACCATTCCTACTATCTGGTGCAATAATCCCCCTCTCAGAGTCTATCCTAAGGTGAAAAACTAAAAACAGGAAACCTTACTCACAAGGCTATTCAATGTGGTATTATTTATAGCAGCACAAAACTAGAAACAATCTTCTATTGAAGACTGGCTTAGCATATTATGGTATACCTGTGTGATAAAATATCATGAAATCATTCAAATAATACTAATGAATAGTGTATTTTTCTATACTATTCATAAAAAATGAGGTGTTTCTTTTTAACCAGAGAGAATAAATTTTAAAGTTTACATTAGGCAGATGGCTTATTAAATTAATGTAATCAACACCTCCAATCCCCATGCAGAGAGAGCTAGGACAAGTGTTTTTTCATAAGTCTTTGATTTTTATGATTTCTAGTTTGCTGTCTTCTGACAGATGTTTAGTCTTCTGGCCCAGAGGTATTGATACAAGACATTTAAAAATAAACATTTTACTTTTTGAAAAGCATGTTTCAGTTCATATTTTTAGTCACAGGTTGCTGCTGGGTAATGTATTCTAAGAAAATTTTATCAGTTAAGGGATATTACATTTAAAAACCAAACATTCCTATTTGCTGAAGCTATTACCTACACTGAAAATTCTGATCAGTATTTTGTTCTTACTTGAAATCTTGCTTTTATATTATATGCAATAATTCTGGAAAACCAAAACATTCAGAGAATTTTTTTTAGCAAAGTTAAAAGCGTGCCATTGAATGAGCCTATTAGCAACATCCAAACCAAACTTGCACATATCAAAGACCGTAATAAATTACAAGATTTGTTTTCCTTCTTATATTTCTTTTAGGTCTAATACTTGTGAGAAAAAGGAAGAGAGGAAATCAACTTTCCGTGTTTTCCTTTGATTATTCATAAGTATATCCTTCTTAAAATCTAGTTGTATTTGATCTTAAAGTCACTTTAACAATAGAAAAAAATATCAACAGTTAATGGAACATTTTAATGTTCTCAGAAAACTGATATTTAAAAGAGGAAACATTATGAAAATGTTGACCCAACCTCCCGACCTGTTCCTTACCAGATACAAACTGGATTTCTGCTACCAGGAATCTGGGGTAGGAGGGGAGGAAGGAGCCCTTCCTTGAGACCTGAGTTGTAAACTGCTAGCGGACAGGAGCAATCTCTTCCCGGTGTGCTCTGAAAAGGGCCAACACAATACCCCACAAAGAGGAGATAATGCTTTTGGGGACCAATGGAGCAAGTAAGATGCAACATTCAAAACTAAAGCAAGATCCTTAGGCCAAGGGACTCACTCCAAGTAGATACAGAGCAAGTGTCACGCATATGCTGTCTTTCTTTTTCATTGCATCGTGCATCGTGTTGTTTTTTGTTTGTTTTTCTGCCAGGCTCATCCTTCAAGGAAGGCTCCCACGCACTGGGACGAGCCCTTGTTGAAGACATGCGTCTTGTCTCACGTCTGAGGCCTGAGCTCTAGGGTTTCCTTAAAGAAGGCCTTTCTCTGAGATTTGGAATTTGCTCTCTCCTCCAGTCCTTTCTCATATTTCCATACCACACTCTGCTCTCCTGTCTCGAAGTCTTGTACAAGCTTTAATCCCCCTCCACATTCTGCAGCCGTTCAGGCCTATATGCAATAGACAAAATTCTAGTGTGGAGTAAGAGGATGGTCTTATATTTATGCTGCAACATTCTTCTTGCTGTTATGTTATGTTTCTTCCTTATTCCCCACTCCTTTATTATCACTATTCACTTTATTCTTTTTTTAAATTGTTTACGTAAGTTAGGATTAACAAAACTCACAGGCATCCAGGGTACATCTGCCTTTCTAAATCACTCTCAGGATATCATGTAAAACTATATAAAATTGTTTATATTTCTTCAAATGTATTTTTAAAACACGCAGAGTAAAAAAAAGAATAAGTCTTTTAAGAATTAAACACAAGTCTCTGGCACAGGCATGGTTATAAAATTGTAGTGTTGAATAAACAATCCCAGTATATATATATAAAAAACTCCGTTTGTATTTCTCTCAGGATTCCTAGTTAAAAACAAAAGAGTATGAGACAATTCAATAAGAAAAGAAATCTCTTAAAGGATATTATGTAGCTCACAGTATCTCTGAGAGTACCTACCACAGGATCAGACTGACAGCCTACACAGTGGGTGGGAATGTCCCAACCACACCATCGGATGCTCCAGCAAAGATCTCATTGTTGTCAACGTGAGGCACTGATCATGACTTCACCACTGATGGAAGGCCAGAACCTTCACCATGCTTCTATCAATAAATGGCTACAGTGTGGTGTCTGCTTGCCTGCATTCTTTTCTTCTGCATCAAAGCCATTCACAAAGATGTCCCAGGATTGGCTGAACCTAGGACACATACCTATGCCTTTGCTGCAAGAAAGGCTATGGAAGAGTTTCTAGCTTCTGCCTAGGGAAGATGGGACCCAAAATGTAGGAAATCTCAAAAACACATGGGACAATAGAGCAAGACAAACATTCATCAGCCCCAGGAGGGAAAGGAGTCCCGCGAGGCAAGTACTTTCTAACTGGATAAAGGCGATCACATATCATGAACGCAGTAACTAATTTTATCTCCCAGTGTAAAGCAGGTCATTTTCATTGACTTGGTAGGGTGTTCACAGAGGTAAACCAGAGTGTGAAGGAAGCACTTACCATCCCGGCAGGCAGGGCGACATGGAAGATAAATAGGATGACACTCCACGCTTCTCCATTGCATGTGAATATGAATGCCTGCTTCGTGATCAGAAAAGCCAATGCAATTCAAAAGAGATATTGCTTTGTTCTCTGCACTGCTGTAAGAGCTTGTGTGGTTTTAATTAAAAGCAATCCCAATGACTTGGCTGACTGCTGTGGTAAGAAATGTAATATTACTTCTGGTACTTTCATTTTCAAGTTGACCCACACCTGTGACATGGTCCTCAATAAACAGCCTTTCCTACTTGGAATTTTTTGCCAAGTCGCCAGAGTCACTCTCTGGCTGTAAAGCGATAATAGAAATTGAATATAAAAAGTTACATAGATTTTTTCAGGTACAATCAAACCCTGATGCACAAGTTCATGTAACCATCTATCAGACCCCTCCCTCATTCTCCCTTTTCCATTCTCTAACAATTGCATCAGATAAAAAACTACCCAGTTTTTATTAGATAAAAATGGCAGCCGGTTTTATAAATGTTAGGGGCCACTAAGCTACTAGCCCAGGGATAAGGAAAATTCAGGAACATTTGAACCATTTCAGTTAAACATTCCTTCCTAATTTTGCATAGTAATAGGGTAAAAAATGAGCAAAAATATGCCCGACTCTCTGTAAAGAAAATACTGTCTTTGTTTTGCTTTTGGCACAAATGTCATTCTGTTGATTACTTGATCTTTTTTTGCAATTCTCTTGATGCACATTTCCTTCAAAATGTTCATTTTAGAAAGAAAGAGAATGAACACAGTAGCATAAAGTTTAGGGGGAAGGTTTGCTTCTCTGTGTACTATATAATCCTGCACATGGTAGGGCTTCAATACGTATGAGCTTATAAAGGTAATGATTCTCTATCCCTAAGATAAAAGTTTAAAGCAGAGAAGGTCTGATCTGTTATTCCACTCATTTAGATGTAACTTTTACCCAGAATGGGGGGTCGGGGGAGCAGGGCAGAGTTTCGTCTTCTTTCTGACATGACTATCTCTGAACCAGATGAGGTTCCTTGTTGAAATAAAGGTGACAAATCCAGGCTTTGAGGAATTATTAGAAAATAATGTGGGGAAATGATTTTAATTATTTGATTCTGGTAATAAAAATACAGAAGACACTTACATAACCCAATGTTCCATTGTCTATCATAAGTCAGAATATTTGTGATTGCTTACAGAACTTTGGAAATGAATTAACACATTCATAGTACAGCATTCCAAATTTGAATAGATGCACAAGATCATAATAGAGTATTATAATAGTATTTTATAAAATCTACATGTTCTTAGTATTCTAAGGTGATCTTGAAGTATTCTTATTTATATTTTAAACTGTGGTTAGATTTGCTTTGTAATACTAATTTAAAATTTCAACTTCTAGTCACATTCATATTATAAGGCAAATCATCTCCCAATTTATTCTATTCCAAATTTAATTCTGTAATAATGAAAAGATAGAATGTTCAGCACTTGTTGGACTATTCTCTTTCCTCTCAAGAAATTCTGAGTCTATGTCTATATTCTAATAAGCAGTTAAAAGTATATCATTGCCAACATTTATTTCTCTTCACTCTAAGCTGTTTCTCAATAGATATGAGAATTTAATCAGCTGTGACAGTTGGAGCAAATAAGCCTGACTTTGTTCTGGGCTGGTTTCAGGTGTGTGAGTCAGGATTGGACAGGAGATGATTAGATTGGAGTTGTTCTGGCATTAGAACATACAAGTGTTGCGGCGAGTTTGTTCCAGTGCTGATGGGGAGGATTTGGTGCACACCAGGGTAGATCAAAGATCTGAAACCGGCTCCCTTTGGAACAGGACATAATTCTTTCATCAAACCCAGACCGTGCCTGGGTTATTCATGGTTGTGTCAACTGAGGTAGCTCATTCACAGAGGAGCTTCAGGACCCTTGTCACCTTTCCTCTCATCATAGCCAGTTTCCTGTCTGCACCTGCACCACTGGCATTAATCCAGACATAATACCTGGCTCAGAGTAGATTCATCAAGTACATAAATGCAAACAAAGAGGAGAAATCAAATATGTCATAATGGTATATCTGTGTGAAACCAATTTTAACCATAAACGGAAATGTTCTTTCTAAAATAAAGATATGGCCATTAAATAGTCCCTATAAAGTACTTCTCTGTCAGATAAAGGATACAGCAAAAGAAGTTATTAAATAATTCAAATTACTCATAAATACTAAGCTCATTTCAAGGAAAAATAGTTTTCTGTTTGCCAAAATCTTCCATGTTGGCCATAATCTTGATCAAAATTATTAGTCCAATTGGTGAGACCTTAACTACATCTGACTCAACATAATGATAGAAATAGCAGCCAGTCACATTTCTGTGTACTTTTACATAAGTTATAGCTCCTAATACTCACAAAAACCCTGAGTAATAGACACTGATATGCAGTAGAGGTGAGGAAACTGAGTCTGAGAGATTAAATAGCTTGACCAAGGTTACATGTCTAGTTAGCAGCAGAACCAAAATTCAAACCCGTTACATTTAGCATATGAGCAAAGAACTACAGCTCTGGCTATATTATATCCCCAATTTTATTTAAAAATTACTCTAACCTTTAAAAATTATTATTAATACTTTTCATTTCTATAATACCTTAACATTTGATTCTCACCACAGCCTATGAGATTTGTAGGACAGATATTGAGATCCTGTCCTTTATGGACAGGATCCTTTAAAGATCCTTCTTTTTATGGACAAGGGAAATTGAGGCTCAGAAGTTAGACTTGCCAGTCACAAAGCTATATGAATCCAGAAACCAATGATCTCTTCAAAATATACGCTACCTCCTCCAAGCCCATCTCCAATTAACAGAGAATTGGTATTAAAGAAACACAACTAAGTTGCCTAAAAAAACAAAACAAACAAACAAAAACAACCACTGTGGATGTTTGACAAAACGATAGCTCCAGACCAGCACTAGCGATAGAATCAACATATATTTTTTTAATTGTAAAGAATAGAAGCTTGTAAAATTATTTCCTACAAAATGATTTTGGACAATGAAAATGTCACACTTGATCTTTGATCAGTTCAGATAAGAACAAATCAACCTCACAGTGTCACACACATTAATCAATTAACTTTCTTCTATTCCACGACTAAATGCTGAATGATATGTGTCAACTGAGGAGTTGTGTTGAGCAAAGGTGACATGGATTCATGACCTAAAGTGTTGAGCTGGAAAGACAAAGGACACCTGAAACAAAAAAGGTCAGTTTTCTTCAGGCTGGATGATTGTTACAGATTTTAGAATCCACAATATTTACCTAAAATTCTTGAGTATTCCACTCTTTTTATGGCTCATATTGAAAAATTAAGAATTAAGATATCTTATAAAGCCTGCAGGCTAAGTCAGCCTTATAAGTCAATGGAATGTGATATGGAAGTTCTGACTCCTAAAATCTCTCTCCCATTGGCTAATTTTAATGTCTGAAATTCCACAGTGATTTTTTTTATATCTGGGACTAATATTTTAAGATTAGTATAATATTAATGCATACTATGATAAAAGTATAGTATTACACTATATATCATATAGAGTATTATGTAACTTATGATATAAACCCTTCAAGAGAGATTAATAAGCATTATTACACTAGTCTGAATGTATTTTTTATACTTTATTTTGAAGTAACAGCTAGTTTAGAATTGAACTCCATTGGAAGAAAGTAAATTTCAAAGGGGAGAGATTGTAGGGATCGAGTTTTAATGTGAACCTCTGCTGTTGGGGACAGACCTTGGTCGAGACCCCCTTGGAGAAGTCAGCAGCATGCTGCGCTGGGCACAGGCAGTGTTTGACCCCTGGAGCCCCACCCCGGCACCCTGACCATCAGACAGGCTCATGAGGAGGAAGTACAATAGCATGCATTCTTCCTAGTACAGGTCCCAAGTCCCTGGAGGCCATGGCACTTGGGGCTTTAGGATCTTAGGAGGTTTTGATGCCACAGAGAGCCCGTCATGACATAGAAGTGAACCATGAGCCATTTACGAGTTAGTTGCCAGCCTTTGATAAGTTTTAATAGTTTAGTCCTCTCTTCATTTACCTCCCTGTTGTAGCCTGCTCATCATAAAGGCAACTCATATAACAAACGAGACGGGAGTTGCCCACAACTCCCGAATATGAATATGCTTAAAGCTTTTTCTTTCTAATGCACAGTGATCTCAAAACTCAAAAGGTGCTTAATCAATAATATAGCTAAAACTGGATTTGATGTTTTAGAAAACTGAATTTTAAAAATTTCTCAGACTTGATTGGAAGAAAATAAAATTTCCCCAAAAAAGCAAGCACTGAAAGATTTGGGGTTTCTTTTTAGTTTCTAATACGGCCTCTGATGGCGTCAAGATTAGTCTTGCAGGACCAGATGCTGTAGTAAGAGGAAACCCTGGCTGGGAGGAGACCTGGATTTAGCACGCACACTCCATACACTGGTCAGGTGGCCACAGTGCAGATGAAATAAATGGATTCATAACTCTGCAGAGAATAAGCAAGCAAAAATTCCCACATTTTCCTTTCTTCACCTGTTTACCTGTTTTCAATTATCAATAAATTTTTAAAACATAAGATGTAAACATCCTTATTACAGTTCATTTGAATAATGTATACAATCATGAGTTGATTGAAAGAAGGAAAAATCTTATTCCTAGTCAAACCACCCAGAAACCACTGTTTATTTGCTATTTAGATATATTTCGTTTGTCTTTTTGTATTAAGCCTAGATTTTTAAAATTCAGTTTTTAACATGGTTTTTACAGAATTGCAATCATGCTGCATTTTATGACCTGCTTCCCTCACTTAAGATTATTACAGAGTTCTTCTTTATATTGCAAATTATGGAAACATTAGTTTTCATTGCTGTATTGAATGGAATACATGATCAGTCTTCTAATGTTGTGTAGTAGTTTGCAGTGTTTAACTGTTTAAGTTATACTGTAAGAGATACCTTGGCTGATTAAGTTTTGCTGTGTTTCTTAACACTTACAATGGATTTCCAGAAGTGGAATTATTGTGCTTAAAGTCATAAACATTTATATGACATATATTGCTAAATTAAAACCCAGAGGATTGTACCAATTTAGTCTCTCATCTACCCCTTTACCATCTCCATTTTCAACATCTCTGGGTATTATCATTTAAACACATTTGCTGATTTGATAAAGAGAAATGTTTTTTTGGTTGTTTTTATTAGCATTTTTTAACTACTAGTTTGTTGAACTTTTTTTTTTTTTGTATATTAGCTAAGCAGTCATATGGCATCTTCTGTGAACTTTCTATTCATGGGATGTTAAGGTCTACATTTTTGTGTGAACATTTTATAAAGATACCTTTTATTTATTACATTTGCTGCATCTTTCCATTGTTTAATTTTTCATTGTGTTGACTATGCTTTTAATTCTAAAAACTATAAACATTTTAAATTTGCATGTATCATATGTATTAATACTTTATTGTATGATATGGTCTGCTTATCATTATTTTTTAATCCAGATAAGTAGCAGAGAAGTTTGGATGCTTTCCTCCCTGTGGCTTTCCCTTAAAAAAGAAACTTATTTATATTTGATGAACAGGAAGAAAATCACATACTTCCTAACTTAAGATTAATCTTGACTTTATTCTACTACCTAGTACAACTCTGAATTGTAACAGATCACTTTCTTGTGATGCTTTGATTCTAGTGCATGCAGATAAAACATCATCAGTGAGAATGGGGCTTATAACCAGGTTAAAATTCCAGAGTTTTAAATGCTGTGAAGGGTTTTGATCAGGAGTTAGGCAAGGAGTAGTAAGGGGTATATCCTTTATAGAAAAAAAAAAGAGGAATAAAGGAATGGATGAATAACCAGTGAACAAATGAGTGGAAGAATACTGCCTTACCTATGCATGCTCTAGCATTCTCCAGCCCTCATTGGAGAACCCCATTACTATCTGGGGCTCAACTCATCCAGTTCAGGACCCCCAAGGTTCTGACAATGGAGATTCCATAGAGATAACCCCAGGATTTTTCTGCACATTTTCTTTCCTGCATGCCAGTGAGGTCTTCCTGCTGGGTTTATCTGCTTCTCTCTAACATGTTTAATCATGAAAGAAAAGTTGGTCTCCTTGAGTTGAGACCAAATAAATAACACAGTTTACATATAATCTCTTCATCCCTAAACATTTTTATGAATATCAATTTAATAAGTTGGGCATCATTTAACTAATATCTACAGTGAGTGACAGTACTTTGAACAAGGGCTAATACTGGTCAAGTGCTTACTACACGTCAGGCATTGTTTCAAGTGCCTTAGGTAATTATTCCCCACAATAACTCCATGAGGTAGGTGCCACTGTCAGCCACCTTTTGCACATGAGAAAACCAAAGCACAGAGAAGTTGGATAAATTGCTCAAAGTTACACAGTTAATACATGGTGGAACTAGGTAAGATCCAACCTGGACAGTCTGGCTCCCGAATTTCTGCTCTTTGTGGTTACGATGGACTGTTTTCCTGAGAATTCTGTTCTGCCTTAAGTAGAAACCATAATATCAGCAAAGCCATGTGATATAACTATAGGAGCCTTTGTTATAAAATAAATAAGCAGATTAAGCAAAATAAATGTATACTGAAAGCTGCTACTCACTGAAACACCAGCTTCCTTTGCTGCTCCTGGTAAAGTATTTAATGTAAAACAAAACAAAACCCAAACCAAAAACACCAACACTAATAACTCACAAACAAAAAATAAAACAAAATAACTTGTTTCTTCCTGTTCTTACTGACTTTCAATACAAAGCAACATTACTTGTGTAACTACAAGTTATTAAATAGAATCCTAGCATCTTAGAATTGGGGTTATCTCATCCCACATGATCCATCCATTGCAGAAATTCCTTCTCCAATAGTCCTGCCAACTATCACCCAGCCCTCACCAGAACACCGTATTGACAATAAGCTCAGCAATTAGTAAGATAGCCTCTTATGTGTGTACCTAAAGATGAAATCTGCCTATTTGTAAAGTTCATTTATACATTCACAATTTGTTTGCAGAAACCCTCTGCATGTCAGCCTCTACCGTGAAACAGGCTCTAGTCACAGTGAAGACTAAGATGGAGATCCTGTTTTCAAGGAGCTTACAGTCTAGTACAATTTACTAAGTTAGAATTTTGCTTGTGATGATAGAGCATTCATTAATAGTGTAATAATTTTTTAATCAATCAATTCAAAACAATCAGCTGAGTGCTAAATCTGGGTGCTAGTTACTCAAGTGTGTCCATTTGTGAAAATTTATCAAGCTAGATATGTTTTTGTACTTCTCTGTGTGTACATTACACTTCAATCAAAATATACAAAAAGAAAAACATTATTAGAAACATTAGAAAAAAATGTCCATCAGACTTAAGAAGAATGTGGGTCAGATAATGGAAAAAATTTAATTCACATTCTTCAGAAAATGCATAAAAGCACTCAGTTCAGAACGTGGTTTGGAAGACAGCCAAAGCATTACAATCAATACAGACAGACCTGAAAAAAAATATCCCCAATTTCCATAATGGGTAAAGCCTCTGGCAGAGCTCTGCGACGTAAAGGAATGAACAAGGACTGTCATACTGCAGACCTCCCGTCAGATCCCAGGAGTTATTGCTGCAGAGAGGGCATCTGAGGGACCTCCACCAGGCGGGACCTGTCCTGGCCACCTCCGTCTCAGGAGAGCTCTCTCCAGCTCAGAGCCACAGGCTTTTTTATTTTAAAAACGCTGACTTTGCAGCTCTGTTTCTTGTTATGAGAGCACTGCTTTATGTTCCTTGTGTTTTATTTGAATGCTGTAGTGCTATGTAGTTCAGCCAGCTTTTAGAAAATAAGTTCCCATTCAGTAGGAGAATCTTTTGAGGTTTCATGTTTGACATAGTACACCTTCATAGAATCATATGGATTTGAGTTGAATAGTAAAGGTTTTGAAATAGATACATAGTTATGCTTTCAGAGTTCCCTCTATGATCATCCGCCCGCTCCTTTTTAAAGACCCAACTCAAATACCACCTCCTTCATAAATCCTTCCATGAAGCCCCTTCTGAATTCACTGCTTTCTCATTTGCTTCAATGAACTTTACTTGGGTCTTTATCTTAGCATTTTTAAAGTGAAATATTGATACAGTGATATGGTGGTCTTTGGATTATAAAGATCAAACTTTCTTAATTCTCCTGAGCCAGAATTTTCTTACTTTTCAATTACAGGATTGAGTTAGTTCAATGACCAAGAGCACCTGGGAAGTGTCTGACATACAGAAGAAACTGAAAAGAGGACACTCCTTTCCCCCTCACCCTGCTCTATTTTTTCATAAATATATATCCCTCCTAATGAGGGATAATTCTCACATATTAAATTTATTTTTTAGTATCTGTCTCCTCCCACTGGAGTAAACTCCACATACTCATTTTCTGTTTTATGCATTGATGAGTTCCAAATGCCTAGAACAGTGCCTGCAACATTGTAGGGCTCCAAAAATACTTGGGGAACAAATGAATTCCCTTTTACTCCACTCCTGTCCCCCAGAGAGCCTGACAGCCTTATTAGCCGTGGCTAGATTTAAGCTTTTTGAGAGTAGGAGCCCTCTTTACACAGCTTCTCTTAGCTCCCACAGAACATGGTATAGGAGGCTTGCAAATAGGAGTCTGTTGAGAAGGCAACACTAGTCACCATTAACACTCATACATAAAGGCAACATAAAATAGATTTAACAAGATTTAAATAATAAAGATAAGAGCAACCAAAACCTCAGCATTCACAGCATAAGAGAGCATAAACATTTTAGCCTAAATAGCAGCATCCTGAGTCACAATAGATTGATTTATGTGTTGTTTGGCTTAAAATTGCAGCTAACCCACTTAATACATATCAGCATAGAAAAAGGAGAGGAGGGGAAACAAATAAAAGCGAGGAGGGACATTGCCTGATGTTATTCTGCTTCTTTGTTTTGTTTTGTTTTACACTGTGGAGGAAAGAATGACCTATAGATATACACAAAGAACTAAAACAAAATGCTTGGCAAAGCACTGGAAACAATAAAAATAAATAATTAAAGTTTCTAAACCCTGCGGTATTTGGCTTTACTAACTGAAGTTTTTGCAGCATAATAAATCTAATGATGTTTCAATTAGAAAATAAAATATACATTGACTCATGTATGGGGTGGGGTGGGGTTGGAGATTATTACTGAGCAATACGAAGTAATATTTTGGGTTCTCCCATATTCTACTGGGAGAGGTGTAAGGGGTAATAGTTAATCATCATCTGGGCTTTGAAATCGTGCAGCCTCAACCTGAGTCAGGGTTACCAGCTAGGAAGGACTTTTGAAAACTTACCTGAGCAAGTGATGAAAGTGTCAGGGGTAAGGGTGGAGGGGAGAGGGGGAGAGAAAGAGAACTGAAATTTTTCATATCTCAGTCTTGGGAGTAATATAGCAACAAGTACTTCTGCCAATGTTATTGGTCACACAGGTCAATCCTGGTACACTATAGGAGGAGACTCGACAAGAGTGTAAACACTAGGAGGTGGGGGTCATTTGGGACTGTCTAGGAGGCTGGCTACCACAGATGGCTATTGCAGCTGGGGGCTGGCAGGCATCTCTCTCTCTCCAAAGGGTTTTCCACATGGCTAGCTTGGGCTTCCGTATTGCATAGCAGTTTCAGGATGGTTGAGTTTCTGATGAAGCAATCTGCTTTACCCAGAGTAAGCATTCTAGGATACAACTGGAAGCTGCCAGTCCTCCTAAGGCCTGGGTTCAGAAATACAGGAAGCCACACCCTCTTAGTCAAAGCAGTCAAAGAGTCCACCCAGGTTCAAAAGGGAGGAAAAATAGCCTTCACCTTTGGCAAGGTCACATTGTAACAGAAGATGTAGGATCAGAGAGGTCAGTTGCAGCTATTGTTGGAAACACAATCTACCACATGAGGGAAGGAGAGTGCAAAGAGGAGACCGACATTGGTTCCTTGGAAGAGGTGAGTACTGAGTTAGGCCTTGAGACAAATTGAGATCTGGAATTGGAGCAAGGAGGTCCAATGCCAATTGCCGTTCAGGGGCTGAACACTTTGAAGCTGGAATAAAAGGAGCAGAGCCATGGAGGCCAGAAAGTGTGAGTCACTTGTGGGAAAGAATGGAGATTACTTGGCAGGAACAGGAAAGTCATATCAGGGACAGACAAGAGATTGGGACAGAGGCCTAAATGCTAAACTGAGAACCCAGACTTACAAGGAGTGTCTATAGATTTTTGAGAAAATGACCTTCTCAGAATACTTTTGAAGCAAGGAGACCTTGACATTTATGAAACATTTATTGTGTGCCAGGCACTGAGCTAAGTATTTTTACATACATTAGTTCATCTAATTTTCATAGCTAATTCTACATCTAATTCTACAAGGTGAGCATTATCTTCATCATTTTTTAGATGGGGAAATTGAAGCTGAGGGAGTTTGACATTCACAAAGCCAGTGAGTGGAAGATCTGGGTTTCAAACTCAGGTAGGTTTGAAGGCCCGTGCTCTCAATTCATTCATTTGTTGTCATTGTAAAATCCCAAGAGAAAGAAATCTTTCAGGTGTTTTTAAGAAGAGGCACCTGAGTGAGGTGGACCCCGGGACTGACTTGTAGTCAAGACTGCCATACCATCCAGAGTAACCAGACCATATGAGCAGCACCCTGGACAGCCACCGAGTGCTGCCACAAATGGGCAAGCGGCTCCTTACACAAGGAGGGATGGAGCAGCCTGTGTCCACACTGAGCTAAGGGAGCTGATAGGTGAAGCCAGAGGTGCTGCCTTGAGTGAGAAGGCAGAATAGGAGGGACATTTTGGATTTGGGGAGTTCTACTAAGGGAGAATGCTAGACCCTCTTCCATCTGTGAATAAAAAAAAGTCAAAGTGCTCTCTGACTAATGGTGCAGCTTTAGGAAGAACTTGTATAGAGTGGTGACAGAGGACAAAATCCCCACCAGAGAGCAAACTCAGTTGCATCAACTCTGATGTACAAGGGAGAGGAGGCGGGGGTGTTGGTAGCAGATATAGTATCCAGATGGTCCTTACAACCAGTCTTTAGTCCCTCATCTCCTCCTTTACACCAAGGCTAGAGGGCTCTGCTGTAGCCCTCTGTGCCGGTGCCCTTCTTCAGAAGATGAGGAGCCTGCCAGGCCAAAGGGATGTGTGTGTCCGCGTGGCACCCATTCTCCACCTCTAAACACCTGGGGTCTCAGAATTCCCTGTCAAAATTCCAAGGCCTTCATAATCTTATCTGGGCATTTCTTCTCTAGGAGGAACTCTGCCTCTAATCTGTGCCCCCCTCCCCACCAAAACATGGGGTAGCACAAGGAGCAGCTGTTAGCTGTTTAAGGGAGTATAAAAGGAGCTTGGACATGCAGGCTAGGATGTCCACACACACATGTGTGAGGCTCTTCGCAAGGACGGAGGAGAAGGGACTGACTGGGCTGACTGTGAAACTCACAGAATTTAAGGTTCTAAGTTGAACCTGGCCTCCTAGTTCATGCTTAAGGTATATTTTTGAAGGTAGGAGCCTAGAACATACTTTATATATTGTTTGTTAGCTGGATTTATAACTTTAAAACAGTTACATTAACTGGGCCTCTATTTGTATTCTTGCTCAAGCCCCACAGGAGTGGTCCTGTGAATCTGACCCTGGCACAGGCTTGCAGGGGCTGCTTATTAGACCTGCCCTCTTTTTCTGTTCAACTCACTGGTTACTCTGCCCGACAGTTCCCAGGCTTGACAATGGTAGTTCTTGACCATGCGCCTTGAGACAAATAGAGTAGCCTTTTTTGGTAAGCTATGCTGCCACAACTTCCCCTACTTCCTGAAACATGATTTGTAGCTGCACTGTATCCCTAGTTTCTTAATTTGAAAACGTGTCAAGAAGAGTAGCATTCACAATCCCCATCGGTGACCGCCCAAGGTGGCCAGCACTGCGAGGCTACACTGGAGGGCTGGGCAGTTCCCATCATCACCTGCTTCCTAGAGGTTGCTGGGGGAGACTTGTATCTCCACCCTCCGTGTATGCAAATGTTTGTCTTTAGTCCATTAGCTTCGAAAGAAGCACCCAAGATCTCAAATTTTACCTCCCGACCACATCATTCTTCCTCTCCAGGTTTGCTTTCTTTGTGCCAACTCCCTTGTACCAACCTACATATGTAATTCAAAAAAGCCTTCACAGAATTTCATATTGTACTTCTATTCAAGTGAATATTTTAACTTGGCACATGAAGAGCATTTTTGCATCTTCTACATGATGGTATCAAAGGAATTGTCTGTTGCATTTTTCAGTATCCTCAGAAGAAAAGCCCATGCAATGAATTTCTCTTATAATTAAGTGCCAGGAAACAGTTTGTTTCAGTGGAAGAACTGAAATGGTTTTCTTAGACAGGTAACAGAGACTTTTTAACACATTATTTTTTCTTTTTGCATTGGCTGCTAAGAATCTCAGTTAAATTTAATGCTCATAGTAATTATCTTATTCCAGTTTTCTGACCCAATTATCTCCTATGTTTCTTAGTCAATATGCTACTAGTCTTACTTATTCACCTTTATTTTTTAACTATTCTATTTCATATGTGTTTTACTACTAAAATTCAAAGTTAAAAGAGTTCACTCTTTTTCAGAAACAGGTAGAGGTATATAACTTATTATAAATCAATAAATAAATGTGTAAGTTCATGCATACCTTCTTATTATGCTGTCCTTTGTATAAAAGATGCTATTACTATTACTAACCTCTTATGAAAATATTTAGCTTGAATTTTGTCAGCAATAAGTTAAATATTTTCCATTACCCATTTTCTCTTCTTCAGTTTCTTTTACATTATAGAAGTCTATAGAAGAGTGGACATATATCCATGTGACCTGGAAGGGGCATTGGCTGTTTGTCTAACCACTGATGTGATCCACCACAAGTAGTTACCACTCTCTAGACCTCAGTTTCTTTTCTTTTCTTTTTTTTTTTTTGTCGTTTTTTCGTGACCGGCACTCAGCCAGTGAGTGCACCGGTCAGTCCTATATAGGATCCGAACCCGCGGCGGGAGCGTCGCCGCGCTCCCAGCGCAGCACTCTACCAAGTACGCCACGGGCTCGGCCCCTCAGTTTCTTATCTATACAAGGTATAGGGACCTTAACTAGTCCACCTAAGATCCCTTCCAATTTTAACTTGTTATATTCCACGCACTGAAACTTAACTAGTTAGAGCTAATAAACTGCATCAGCTGATCCCTGGCTTTCCTGCTTAATCACCTGATGTGCCCCAGTAGGGTCAGCCTTCCTATGGAGGAATATGAGCTGTATCTCCAGGATTGGGACAGCAAAGGCTCAAGAACTGAGACATGGAACAGGTAACAGCCAGTCATGGTTTCTGAAGGCTAATCAGGAAATGAAGGACAGGGCAGGAGCTGTGCTGACCAAGCTTGGGCAGTAGACCTGGGACCTCATCAGTCCTATTTCTTCCAACACGTAGCCATTCTTCCAAGGTATGGCCATTCCTTCTGCTGACCTGGATGTCTAGTCCTGGGTAAAGCAATTGCTAAGTGTGTGTGTGTGTGTGTGTGTGTGTGTGTGTGTGTGTGTGTGTGTGTACACATAATCTTAGAAATACCAGAATGAGAACCCTGGAGAAATGAAGCTTTGTATACAATCTAGGAGACCTAACTGAAGTTTCCCATGGGCTTATCTGAACATTTTCAAAGCAAAGCTGTGTATTGACTTGATTATGTGATTCTCTGAGCTTTTACAGGGCTCTTCATTAATACAAAGAGGCAATGATTGATGTAATTGTTGTAGTCTGAGCCGCATCGCAGAATCCTTTAATTTTCTTAGCAACACTCCACAAACAATTCAAAAATTATGCAAAATATAAAAGGGCTTAATTCCCAGTTTACTTTTTTGCCATTGGTTCAGGGTATTTTGAGAATATTTTTCCTTTATATACCAAAATAGATCCAAGCACCCTTTAGGATTAATATTTTCAGTGAATGATGAGTGACCAAGAATATGATAAAGTTCCCACATTTTTATCATTTACTATGTGCCTGGAGCTTTATGGGCCTTATTAATAATTTATATGACAACTATGCAATATAAATATTATTCCCGCCACACAACCCTAGTTTTCCAGATTTTAAAAATGAGAAGTTAAGAGACAAACCCTAGGTTACATGATACATAGGTGACAGAGAAATCAAGGATTTTGGCCAAGATCTACCTGGCTCCAAAATCCATGCCATTTCCACTAGAGACCACTCTCCCCCAACTCTCAATCCCCTCACTTCCAGCTTAAGGAGGGCTTTTTCATTTATTCATTCATTCACTTATTCATTCAAACATTTGGTTTGCACGTTCAGTGTACTGGGCCCTGTGCACGTGTTGGAAGGGGAATAAATAATAAGGTATGGTCCCTGCCCCTAAAGAAATCACATTATTTTCTTCCAAGTATTAGTTAATCAATAACAATAAAACAGCTCTGTTCTTTGAATACTGATAGGTTATATCATTAAATAATATGTATTTATATTCCATCTCATTCAGAAGGAAAGATTTTAGGAGACTCCTTTCAAAGACAGAAGCAATTCTATTTAGAGTCTTCCCCTTTCAGTAGATTTGCTTTGGGTCTTATGAACCGGTAACTAAACTGCCTTTTGTCTTACTTGGCTTGGCTATGAGAATTGAGTCCATGTACTACCTCAGGGAACTCAAGAAAGCCAGACAGCTTTGGGGAGGTTAAAACCAAATAGTGGGGAAAGGCCCTGGGTAAGCTGCTAAACTACTGAATCACTTCTATACCAGTTGCAAAGAATATGACAGTAGCTGAAAAAAGCAGTAAATGCAATTAAAAATATAATTTCTAATGTCAACTCATTAATTCAAGCTGATTGTTATAGAATGTCACTCTGACCATTAACAAATGGGCCAGCCTCCTGTTCCAGTTTGACCTAGGTAATGGAGGCTTTGAATATATTAACATCTCAGGCAGTCTTTTGTGGGCCAGATAATTTTTGAATGTAATTGCTATTTGATCAGTAGATGCTTGGAGAAGATTCAGCACCTTGAACAATAAGTGCAATTTCCTACATACTTAAACTGAAAATCACCTGATGACGCTGCCCAACTGTAGAATGAGGTAGCTGGGCCGGGTAGCAACCTCTGGCCAGCACACAAGTAGATTGAGGTAACAGCGGCGGTGGGGTGGGGGTGAGTGTAGTGCTTGCCTGCTGCTCCAGGACAGTCAGAGGGTCTGGTGACTTGGGAAGTAGGTGCCATTATTGGCAGGGTCTGAGATACAGGCTCTCTGAGTCCAGGTCATGCAGAAAGCACTGGCATCAGGTGTGTACCTTGCTGTGATGAGCAGGCAAAATGCCCGGTGACTCTTTGGCTACAACAGAGCACTTGGAGCCAGAGACCAAACCATGATCAATTTAGTGGGCAAGTTGTTGGGAGAGTTTAATGCAGTCAAACTTAGACAGGGGCATTATTTATCCTGTGACAGTTGAGTCAAACAAAAGACCATACTTGCTATTTTTAAAATTCATTAAATCATTTCAAAAATATCAGAATGATCTGATGAATAATTTGTACAATTTATATTTCTTGGTAAGCAGTTGTATGCTGTATTATTTAGTTGATTTAGAGAATAGAAGAAATATTTTCAAACATTTGACATATATTAATTTATATTACCATACTGATTAAGTATTATTCAGTATTTTGAACATCCATGGAAAGGCTTCGTATTGGAGTCAGAAAAAGTTTCAATGGCTATCTCCACTCCAGAGGGAGGTACATTTCTAAGCTAGACTGCCCCGGGAGAGCCAGCTGGAATACTGCTGACAACCACACGGGTGGGGCTGCCCAGAACTGTGCAAAGTGATGGCTCTGAGCCATATATGTATCAAGAACGCAGCCTTTCTTAATGCATATGACAACATTATTAGAGTGAATCAGCGTAACTTATTCCTATAGGTGCCATTCATTATTCAGGTAATAATTTCCAGGTGGCATCTACCTGTGTGAATTTTTGATCCATTACTTTTAGAATGCTCTGTGACCAATGAGTCTGTGAGGTGCTCAACAGGCCCTTTCTTCTCCAAAGGCTCTGGGACATGTGGGCAAACAATTCCTACTCCTTAAATAAATAAAATGAAAACTTTTCCAAAAAGAACTTTACAGGAATAAAGGAAAATAATCTTCTAACCAAAGCAATTTGTCTTGCTGGAAAATTATTAAACCAAACCAAAATATGTAAATATCTTTTCCTAAGATTATATGGGGTCCCTTGAAGGTTGTATACACTAAGAAATAAAACCTTTTATAGTTATTCAGAATTTACTGCAATTTTTAAAAGAAATAAGTAACTATTAAAATCCTTTTTAAAAAAGTGATTTCCCTGACCCTTCAACCTATGAAGTAATCACCATGGATACTGGGGTCCAAGGTCATCTGGATCAAAATCTGAAGTTCTTAAAAGAAGTTACCAATGTAGAGACTGAACCCACTTCAAGAACTTGCTCTTATTACAGAATCTGGTTGATGTTTCTATCCGGAGCTCTTATTGAAAGGTGCCAGACTGAATTCTAAGACAACATTCTGCTGATTTTTACTCCCAAGTAAACATCACCATGGTAAATGGCATTGTAACGATCAGGTTAGTCTAAATGTTTTTAAGCAAATTCTTCTTGGACGTGTGGAGCAACTGTTTTCCTGTCCCTAAAATTACACATGCTGACTGAATTGGGTGGATGAAAATGACTAGAGACTTTGTAATTGGTATAAGCATAATAAGTGTCATTTTTTTATCTCTAATAAATGCTTTTTAGTACTGTAGTCTGACTTAGGGCTTCCTTAGATTCTGGTTGAGAAATCACTGTGGTGCTTGTTAAAATGCAGACTCCTGTGTCCCACCTCATATCTGTTGAATGACTCTGGGAGTGGGATTGGAGATTCTGCATTCTAACAAGAACTCCAGTGATTATTAAGAACAGTGAAGTTTGAAGCTTTAGGGAGATGCTGGTCAAAGGATACAAAATTTCAGTTAGGAGGAATAAGTTCAAGAGATCTATTGGACAATATGGTGACTGTACTTAAGGACAACACATTGTATTGAAAAATGCTAAGAGAGTGGATGTTAAGCGTTCTTACCATAAAAATAATAACTATGTGAGGTAATGTATATATTAGCCAGATTTAGTCAATCACAACATATATATATTTCAGAACATCATATTGCACAGAATAAATACATACAATTTTATCTGTCAATTAAAAAAGAAAAGAACAGTGAGATTGAAAAAAACGTGTTCTGTACAACGGGAATTGATGGCATTCATTCATTCATTTATTCATGTTACTGATTTATTTTTCACTCCACAGGCTTTATTGAGTGCATTATCCTTAGTGCTGGGGATATGCAAATGAATAAAACATAGTTTCTGTTCTCCAGCAGCTCAAGGTCTAGATTTAATTTGCACCAATGTTTTTAGCTGGAGGCAATATTGTCCCTCAGGAGACATTTGGCAATTTCTGTAAACATTTTTTGTTGTCACAATTGGGGTGGGGTGACATCTAGTGTTATATATTCTCCATGCACAGGACAGTTCCCTCCCTGACCCAACAAAAGTTACCCATCCTAAAATGCTGACAGTGCTGAGGTTGAGAAAGCATGATTTGCACTATACAGATTCACTCAGCCAGACCAGTCACTGGAATTAGACAGAAGCTTTGCAAATACCCACATTCTCAAGGTTAATGTCTAACAAATGAACATCTATGTTCAAAAGTGGAGCTGAAAGGAGAATCTCTGGGCCATGATCCTTAGATATTAGACATAACCAAACAAATCCTGTTTTATGGTGTGGACAAAAGGAGGAATTTTCATCTGTGCCATAAGAAAGCTCCAGTGACATGACATGGCTACCTTACACACAATTTTATATATAAAGACATATTGCCAAACTATTTTTGGCTCATATCCATATTGTTCAATTTACCAATGTTCCAGAAGATATTTAACAAAAAATTTGTCATCCTTAACAAATACTATGGACTTCCATTTCCAGCCAAGATAGCAAAACAAGGATTGGTCTCCCCTCCCATCTGAATCAATGATGATGATGACAACCACAGAAAACCCAGACAAAATATACAAAAAAACAATTTTCAAGATGCTGAAAGGACAGTGATCTGGAGAGGGCTCAAATGCGGTGAGCCCTGTGATTGCCTGCCGCTTGCTGCCTGGAGAATTTCCAAGCTTTTATGCCAGGAAGAGAAATGCAGGTAGCTCGATGGACTTTCTGAATTGAAGACACATTGCTGAGAGTTCCAGGAGACCAAGGTGGCTACATTGTGCAGGATAGGGTACCAGAAAAGAGAATGCCTCACAGAGAGAGAACTACAGAGATCTGCAAGGGGATCCCCTCAAGTATTCAGCTGAGTGTTTATCAGCACATGCATGTGAGGAAACTACAGGAGGCAGGGGAAAGAACCACCTAAGAGGATTAGAGTAACAATACTAGAAGCTCACACAGGACATGAAACAGTGCCTGTTTCCACCAGCAAGAATAGAAAGCCTCATGATTAATGGGGCACTGGGTAGAGTATACAGAGGGTCCTGCTGTAGTGATGAAAATGTTTAACCCAAGACTGAGCATCAGTCTAGTCCCACCTAACAAATCTTAAAAGCAAAATGTTTGTTTTAAGATCAAAATGTTTCTAAGTAAACTAATTGCATCTCAGAATAAAGTTTAAGAATATTTACTGACACAGATGTGATAATTAGTAGAAAAGAGTTATTATAACTGATTATAACTGTATTCCATATGTTCAAAATTGAAGTAGCACTACAGATTATATGAATGAAATTATACAATAATATATAAAAAGGAAAAGGCAGCATGACCACATAGGATTAATTTTAGGAATGCAAATTGGGTTTATCATTTAAAAATCAATGTAATTTACTGTATTAACAAACTGAAAAAAAAGCCATGTGATTGTCTCAGTAGACACAAACAAAGGCATTTAACAAAATCCAACATCCATTCAAAATTTTAGCAAACTAAGTGTAGAAGGGAACGTCCTCAATTCAATGTAAAAAATATCTATGGAAAACCTATAACTAACATCATGTCTAATAATGGGATGTTTTCTCC
The DNA here is from genome assembly GCF_027409185.1 of Cynocephalus volans. Classification (NCBI taxonomy): domain Eukaryota; kingdom Metazoa; phylum Chordata; class Mammalia; order Dermoptera; family Cynocephalidae; genus Cynocephalus; species Cynocephalus volans. The sequence goes on along the minus strand of NC_084461.1, from coordinate 63,975,057 downwards.
CTAAGGTCAGAAACAAAATAGGGATGTCCAGTCTTCTTCTTCTATTCAACATTGTACTGAAGGTTCTGGCCAGTGGAAGAAGGAATGAAAAAGAAATAAAATGCACTCAGATTAGAAAAGATTACAACTATCTTTATTTACTGGGGACAAAATCACGTAGAATATCTATGTAGTCATCTATGTAGAATACCCAGTGGAAGATCCAATAAACCTACTTGAGCTACTAGCTGAGGATGGAGTATACAAAATAACTACACAAATCAATTAGATTTCTATGCACTTGCAATAATCAATTAGATATTGGAATTTAAAAAATAATACCACTTGCAATAATATAAAAACATGAAATATTTAGGGGGAAATCTGACAAAAGATGTGAAAGACCTACACAATGAAAATAATAAGACATGGCTGAGAGAAATTAAAGAAGACCTAAGTAAATCAAGATACATATCATGTTCATGGGTCAGAAGACTCAATATTGTTAAGATTTTAATTTTCCTCAAATTGATATATAGGTTCAATACAATACACATCAAATTCCCAGTAGGATTCTTTGTAGAAATTGACAAACTGATTCTAAAATTCATCATCAAAAAAGAACAAAGTTGGAGGATTAACACTACCTAATTTCAAGCCTTATTATAAAGCTACGGTATTCAAGACAGTGTGGTATTTTTGTCAAGATAGACAAATAATTACAACAGAATAGAGAGTCTAGAAATAGACCCATACAAACATGGAAAACTTATTTTAGACAAAGGTGTAAATGCAGGTCCATGAAGAAAAGATAGCCTGCAACAATCTCATAATCTGGTGTAGGAACAATTGAGCAATTATCTATCAAAAGGCAAAACATGAACTTGAATCCATACCTCACACCATATACAACACTTAATGCAAAATGGATCATAGACCTAAATGTAAAACCTAAAACTATGAATATTCTTTAAGAAAACTTAGGAAAAATCCTTTGTGACCTTGGGTGAGTCAAAGATTTCTTAGATTTGACAGCAAAAGCATGATTTATAAAAGAAAAATTTGATAAATTGGGTTCTATCAAAATCAAAAACTTCTGCTTCTAGAAAGCACTGTTAACAAAATTAGAAAGCAAACTATAAACTGCCATGAAATATTTTATAATTATTTAATAAAGGACTTGTATCTAGAATATACATAGAATTTTCAAAACTCAATAAGAAATCAAAGAACCCAGTGTTTCAAAAGGGCAAAAGATTAGAAATGACTCTTCACCAGAGATACACAGGTAGAAAATAAACATGTGAAAACATGCTCAACATCATTACTTATTAGGGAAATGCAAATTAAAGTCACAACGAAATACTGGCGCACATCTATTAAAATAGAAATGGCTAACATGAAAAAGACTGACCATGTCAAACACCAGCAAGAATGTGAAGGAACTGAAATTCTCATACATGTTGTTGGGATGCACAATTGTAAAACCAGCTTGGAAAACAGTTGGCAGTTTTTAAAAGAGTTAAATATATGCCTATCATCTGATCCGCTCATTCCCCTTTTAGTTATTTATCCAAAAGAAGTGAAAGCATATGTCCATGCAAAGACTGGCACATAAATATTTATAGCAGCTTTATTTGTAGTAGCCAAACACTGGATGCAATTCAAATGTCCATCAGCATGTGAATGGATAAACAAACTTTGGTATATCCATGCAATGGAATACTACCTAGCAATTAAAGGGATAAATTACTGATAAATGCTACAATGCATATAAATCCTAAAATAATTATTCTGAGTATAATAAGCCAGACCAAAAAATAAAAAAGAATACACGCTGTATGATTCATTTACATAAAATTCTAAAAAATGCAAAGTAATCTGTAGTGATAGAAAGGAGATCAGTGGTTGCTTGCAGATGGGTGAAACAAAGGAGCAGGAAGAAGTGATTATACAGGGGCACAAGATAATATTTGGATGATATGTTCTTTACCTTCATTGTGGCATGGGCAAAGTTTCAAGGGCATACACATATGCCATAATTTATCAGATGGTATGTTTTAAATATATTCAGTTTACTATATGCCAATTATGCCTCAATAAAACTTCTTTTAAAAATTTGGGCTGCTGGCCACAAAAAAATAAGTATGTGAGGTAATGCATATATTAATTAGCTCAACTTAGCCGTTTCACAATGTGCACATATTTCAAAACATTTTATATACAATAAAGATGTATAATTTTTGTTTGTCAACTAAAAACAAATAAACATTTTTTTAAAAATCCTCTTAAATAACAGAGAACAACCACTTGCTAACCTATTCGACAAATAGGTGAGAATGGGCAATATACAGCATAAGAAAGGACAAGCAGATAACAATGACTGGTGCTTGTCCGTTGGTGTCCTCCACCCCGTCCTGCCTCAGTCATTCCCACGTCTCCAGTGCCATCCTCAGCGTGCCCGTCGGAGCTCCTTTCTGCTCTTTCTATGAGCTTCTCCAGTCTCTCCTAGGAATCATCTTTATTTGTTGCTTTTTATTTTAACCTTTCAAAATAAATACCTTACTTAGGCTTGTTGTCCCCTTTCCTGCACCTCCCTCTGACTCTTGAAATACTGTGATCTGGCTTCCTACCTCTAGCTCTATAGTGATTGATTTCTCAAAAGTTATCAGCATAATTGTCTCCAAAATAGAGTCCTTGTATGGTTTCCATTTTTGATCTTTATTTTGGTAATTGGGTTTGCTTCCTCAATTGACTCGGGCAAGTCACTATTCAAGTATCACTTTTTCCTCTTCCATTCTTCAGTATGTCCACTACTGGGATTCCCTTCTTAAGCTGTAGGCATGAATAACACCCTTAAATAGGACCTAAATTGGACAGTCAAATTCTAACTCTCAGCTAAAACTTATCAAGGTATGCTCTACTTAGGGTTGCCAGTTAAAATACAGGATACCCAGTTAACTTTGAATTTTAGACAAACAATGAATAATTTTTTAGTATAAGTATGTCTCAAATATTACATGGGGTGAAGTGTACTTATAATAAAAAAAATTGTTTATCTGAAATTCAAATTTAACTGGATACCCTATGTTTTTATTTGCTAAATCTGACAACTCTATTTCTCCTAATTACCATCATTGCAAATGCCCTAAGTTTTGCAGCTTTTACTCAAGTTTCTCATCTGAAAAAGTGTTGTCTCTTTAATTCTGCCAATCGAAATTATACTTCCTTCAAGCTCAGGCTTTCCATAATCATCCCAAGCTACACTCTCACTTCTTCCTTCTCTGAATTAGTGTCTTTCCCAATTTTCTGTTATCTCAGTTTCTTGGGGTTTATGATCTCCTGTTTTTTCAGAGTCTCACTTATTTATGATGGGTCATTACTTGGTATGGTTTGCAATTTTGCTTTATGAGCTCACTTTCTGTTTTTGTTTTTTCTTTACAAGTCTAATTTACTTTCAATTCTGAACATATTTCCACTTGGTTTTTGCTTTGCTTTGATTCTACTGAGCACTATAGCGAGTTTCACCTACCTAGAACCAAGTTTTGTTTGATTTTAGTGCTGGAGACTTGACATTTTAATTTCTCGCAGGATGCTTTTTCTCCACCAAAAGCCCCAGAAAGAGAAACGTTTCTTTATCTTTTCCCCAGGTTGGTGAACAGACTCTTTTTTCCCTCCATGTCACTGAGGGGATGCCATTCAGAGTCCCAGTTTTCTGCAAGTGGTCTCAGGTCTAGTTCCATACCTTGAGCAGGCCCAAGTTCATTCTTTGATAACCAAGTTCTTGTTAAAGTTCTGTCCTTACCCCTGCCCCAGCTGTCAGGGCATCTGTTCAGGGTCAACTCTCCTTGTCACCCTGGCCTACTGCTTTAGTCTTAAAGGCCTTTCTAGATTTTTCCATGAGAGAGTTCTCTTTATCTCTTTTGGATCCAACTGAATTTAAAATATTTTCTTTGTTGTATTTCATTCAATATTTCTGTGTGTTTACAGTGGGAGGATAAGGGTAACAGAGTTTGCTTTGCATTGTTCCTCTTTGTGTATTTGCCTAAATGTTTCAACTAGACTGTAAGCCTCTGCAGGGTAAGGATCATCCCCTAGCCATTTTAACACACAATCTTCCACCTGATAGATCCTCCATAATTATTTGTGTGGTGAATAGCATTGGCTGGTGGTTGAATAAAAGTACATGGAAAAAAATCTTCATTTGCACACTTCACTGTGCCTAGCTCAGTACCACATACTGCCCCCTAATAGCATTGGATTGTGTGTGTGTAAATTTGCCAAGCTGATTCCTATTTGAAGAAATCTCTTTGAATTTTTATATCAGTAGTTCTCAATCTTCTTCCGTGCCCTACTTATCCAAGTGAGGTATATCATCCCTTTCCAACTGTAATTTGCTTATCTAATTGTCACTTTGGGTGGAGATGGTGTATGGGATGCCTTATAAAGGGATGTATCAGAATCCTGGGTGAGATGTGTAGTTTTAAAACATCTTCTCCACCCACCTCCCACTATCCTGGTTGAAAATCACTGCTTTAGTCATCCAGACAAAGTTCTGAAAAGCATTTCTCATCCAAGCTAAAATTTCCCGGTGTTTATTATTCATTTTGCACCAATGTGTGTTTGGAATGGTCAGGCCTAAGCAAACATTAGTGCTTTGATTGGCTTCCCCAAAACCATACAGAAACCTAATAGACTGATACAGCAGAAATTGTCCATCTGACTTTTACTTTTCTCAATGTGCAATTAAACACAAAAACTCTTGGGCACCATACTGCATTTCTCTGGGACCCAGCTGCAGGCATGTTTTAAATAGTGCTGCAAATCATGCAGAGAGAAATTAATAGGCTTGATGTCTTAATACAGAGAATAAAGACTTGAGTGTTATTGTTATTTTCAAAACAATATTTTAGTGGATGTGATGATATTTCAGGGAATGTTTTCCTAATACATTCATTCACTTACAAGGAAGGGATTTCCAGTGTAATGTGATGCTTAAGGTGCTAGGCAGAGCTCCTAAAAGCCCTATTTCCTTCTGCTGCGAATAAACAGCCCAGCAGTTTGTGAAAAGGCATTATGCCATCTGAACATATTAGTCTCTTGGCTGTCTTGCTCAGACTATTGATGCACCTTCTTCCTGAATGTTTGCTGGCAGAATTCCCAGCCTGAAATACCCTGCAGCCATCTGCTCCACCTCTGGTACCCTGCCTCTGTTCCAGGGGGACAGCAATCTCTCCCCAGGTACTGCTGAGGTATTGGGACTACTATAAAAGGGAAATGCAAAAAAAATTATTATGTGCTTGAGGCACATGAGCTGTTTTTGTATTATGACATTTTACTACATTTCGCTGTCCTGAGGTCTCAAACTGATTCTATTTGTTCTAAATACGCACAGATGGAGTGTGGAGGGATGTGGGCAGAGTGGGAAGAGCAGTTCCCTGAAGGCAGCACTGGGTAAGGAGGGCCTTGCATGGGGGTTCGAGGCCTTTCTCTGCTGTACCTTTAGCTGAAGGTGCAACTCTAATCAAGTCACTTCCCCCTTTTAGTTTCCTTTTATTAAAAACAAGGGGAGTCCCCACAAGATTGACCCTATAAAAATAAGGAGGAGATTACAGAATCTAAAAACAAATCTAAAAGATAAATCATTGACTTCAAAAGAACCCGTTTGTAATGCTTATGGAAAAGGTTAATATCCCTTGTAAAGAGCTCCTACAAATTGGTGACAATAAAAAACACAAATAACCCATAAAATAGGCAAAAGATGTGAGTGGGTTTCATGGAACATGAAAAGCAAAAGACCAATAAATAAGTGACAACATGCTCACAAATGATCAGGAAAATTAAAAATCAAAGCAACATTGGAACACCATTTTTTATGCATCCTACTAGCAAATATGAAGAATAGAAAAGATAATTACTATCCTCTGTGGTGGGAATGTGAATCACTACAAGCTATTGGGAAAGTAATCTGACAATGCCTACAGATTTCTCCAGCAATCTCATTTATGGGAACCTACCCTATAGAAACAGAAGTAACATTGTTAATGATACATGGATGGAGATTTGTATCGCAGGGTGGGAGAGAAGAAAACAAAAACAGAAAATAACCCAAATCTCCATTAACAGGGAAATGGTTGGATAATTACTCTGTATCCGTGGTTCTCAGCCGGAAATGATTTTTTTCCCCTAGAGGACATGTGGCAATATCTGGAGACATTTTTTGATTGTCACAATGGAGGCAGAGTGCTACCGGCATCTAGTATGTAGAAGCCAAGGATATCACTAAACATATTATAATGCACAGGACAGTCACCCCAAACAAATAATTATTTGTCCCAAAATATCAATAATGCTAAGGTTGAGAAACCCATATGTATGTGTGTATACATATACTGAAAGTGAGTTACAGAGTAATTTATAGAGTAATTTAAAGAAAAAGTGACAGAGTAATTTATAGTAGTTTACTTTCTTAAAGTGTAGGGAAACAACTCCCAACAAGCAGATATATATGTCTACTTCAGCATGGAGAAAAAGTACGGAAGTATTCATAGCAAACTGCTGATAACATTGCTTACCTTGGGTAGGACTAGGGGAAGAGCTCTGGGAAGAAATACCACACACACACACACACACACACACACACACACACACAAACACACACACACACACACACACACACACACACACACACTCCTGTACTCCTGTTTGGTATGGCTATATCGGAATCATATGTTATGCTTTTGAAAAATTTTTATCTACTGGCCATATCCTAGAGCTCTTGTATCAAACACCATTGATTTGAACATTTTAAGAGCTTTTGAGTCCCCCCCCAAAAAAATTATCCCTCAGAAAAGAGAGAGCTGCCTCCTATTTAAGTCCTTTCAAAGTATCTCCTACTATGGGGGCTATCTTGACTATTTTATTTTGACAGCAAAGTACTGTTTGGGGGGAAATACAGCAGCCTGGAAGCTAGGAACAATGCTTATGGAGGTCACCTGACAGAATCAGCTAAAAAAGATAATAAAAAGTTTTAAAAGGTAGGAGAGAAATTTAACTCAGATTTAGTAATTATTGCAGCAATTGAACCTCACATCTGTAAGTATTGTGTATCATCATGAATCAGCCTTTAAAAAATGACTTTAAAAACAGTTGTTGCACTGTAGAAATATGAATATACACATACTGGGCAGAACCCACCACCATCACCACAACAAAGTGCATGACAAAGTGTCCTAATGTTGTACAAATTGGTACTGATGCCTTGAGAAGTAAAATTTCCAGTGACAGCATATCATATACTGTACATTGCTGCATACATTTCAAAAAACAGACGTAAAAATGATATGCATTGGAAAAGTGCGTTGATGATTCAAAATCTAATGACAAAGATGCTGATGCAGCAGAAGCATTATGAAGTGATTTCATGAAAAAGAAGAATGGAAAAAAGTATTTCTAAATTAATGTATTATTTTATATGTGACTTTAAATATGTATATATAACCAATTATCAACAAATTATCAACAAAACAAAATGCTTACAAGGGGATTTTAAAGTGCAGACAGATTAGGGAATGACTGAACCAGAGAGATTCCCAGTAATTACCCATGATGTCACATCTGGTACAGAAGGTCAGCCACTGTGGGTGTTTATAGCCCTGCTGTGGCCGATTACTTCCGATCTTTGCTTGCTGAGGGAAGATGAAGTTTCCCAGCAGAGGACTGTATTTTTAGCTGGTGAAAAGGAGAGGAAGAACAATAGATATGGGATAGTCCTAGCAGGTGATAGGATGAAAAACATTCTTCAGTGCTAACTCAATTTGTTGTGATATATGAGATGGCCTGGGCGAAAGGAGATACAGAGCAGTGTGAGTCAGAGGCTGGGCCTGGCGATTCTGAAGTGTGCACTGTTCTGATCTTCTAGCAGCCGTCACTCAGGAGAAGTCAGATACTTTGATATTTTAAGGCTGAGAGGGCATCTGCGGATGAGCTAGGCATGCTGAGAAAAGCAAATCATCCTTCTATGCACTCAGTGATGCCGGTGAGTTAACGCAGCTGTTAGGCATTAGCACCAGGGAGAGAGTGGGAGGCAGAGAGAGCTGCCTTAGTGAACTTCTATCTCCCAGCCTGGCCTTGCCACGGCTGCAAGGTGGTAGGGGACAAATCGTTTTAACCTTGACTCTCTGTTGTGTTCAATGGGAATACTAATGCCTGCCTTGAAGAACAAGGACTAGAAATGGTTTAAGAAGAAAGGAACAATTTAAGAAGACACAAAACAACATTAGTAATTTGAATCATTTTGATGATGCTGTTCATTTTGATGATTCTGTTCATTTTGATTTTAAGAACGAGACCAAATAACTTTTATTCACCTACTAGATCTTAGGACAGGAAAGACCAGTTAAAAGTGCTCATCATGATTCAATATCCCAGGCACTTTTGAGAATTAAATTATGAAACTTAAAACTTTCACGGAAATAATGGGATGAAATGACAGAGAAGTTTCAAATGAATCATCAGCAAAAATATCCTTTCGAAGATAGAATGACTTCGCTAGGAAAGGAATAAAACTGATGTTACTGGATAAATACCCAAGGATCATTAGACCTGTCCTGTATCCCTTGTAATTTCATATTTTCAAATTAAATTCATTTCCCAAAATATTAATTAGGATCTTGCTGTGTGCAAGGCAAATTGCTGGATACTGGGAATAGTGAGATAAATGTGAAACAGGACAAAGATGGGACCTTACAGTTGCAACAAAGGCAGCTGAAGGGACTGATAAAAATTGATCTATATCATGGTAATTGAATAGGAACATGATGCTACTAATAACAGAATGAAATTTGTTTCTAGAATGCACATTCATTTATTATAACCAAACATTTGTTCTTACAGTGCTTAGAAATGTTGCTTTAAATTCATGTAATTCACATATTCATATTTTACAAAATAGAACAAATCAAATAAATCATTGAGTAAGTATTGAGTGAATATAAATACATAAATACAAAACTTTAACAATTTCATATAATTTGTGTTATTATTTTTTAGGGTAAATAAAGCTCCCAGACAAAGATTAATCTGCATATTAATCTTGTATAAAACATTGCTGCCTTATCCCCTTTTTGGAACATGTCCAGTCACTGGCCTGGGACTGTAATCAGGTGGAAAACCAAAACAATCACTGGAATAGACCAATAATTTCTTCATGTATTTGCCATACCCATTGTATTACTTAGCTACTGAGCAAATAAATCCTAACATTTTAGTGGCCTGACACAATCAAATTTTATTTCTTCCTCACTTACCAGTCCACGTTAGTGTTCCTGGTTGGTGGTTGCCTTCAGTATGGTCAGAGACCCATGTTCCTTCTATCTTGTGGCTTGGCCTCCTGTAGGGTCTCAGAATCTTGCTGAAAAAGAGAGCCTGGAAAAAGCACACCTCCTTTCTTAACCCATATTGGCCAAGTAGAGACACCTAGTCCTTCTTCTTACATTCCACTGGAAAGATGCATTCACCTGGAAGACCTAGCAGCAAGGCAAGTTGAGAAAGACAGCCTCACCCTGTGCCTAGGAAAAGGAGAAAAGGATAACAGTTAGCCACACTCCATCTTTTGGGTTTTCCCACAAAAAGAATACATTCACTCCCTCTGCAAGGGAGACAATCAAAGGTCCCATTCGGTTACTGATTCCAGCACTAAGTTCAGGATCTCTAAGTGATGAGCTACTCTCGCCATCAGATCTGTATGGACTCCTAATGACCTGGTGACCTATGGACTAAAGGGTCAGGCTTTCTGCACTCCATGCCCTCCACCCCCAACATACAACAGTAGAGCAGAAACAGAATAACCGTAATAAAGCCTTTATCCAGAAAAGAGAGGAATGGAAAATGTACAATGGTCACTGGTCCATAGCATTGATGAAACCCTGTAGACACTTGTGGGTTATTTTGTAATAGCATGGAGGGATTTCCTTTGATTTAACACAGATTCTGGAAGGAACTCCATTGCCCATTATTCTTTATGGCCCCTGTCTCTTCCCTTTAGGAAGTTCTTCCTTATCTATCATCTTCCATGGCCACATCTGAAATAGGCATTGACAACTGTGCCCTCCTCGAAAGCCATATAGCTCACTTAGAGCTACTATGACCTTGGGGACTTGAAGATTGTTTTAAAGCTGTAACAGTCAAAGGTTTTCAAATCTGAACTCATAGGCTGTTTCTTTGGCAATACAGTTCCCACAAAACCTTAGTAGGCATCTGATTGTTTCATGCCACTAAATTTGGGGCTGTTACATATCAGAGACTTAATCCAATGACATAGCTAGTACCTCCTTGTGTCCTAGCATCCATCACTCAAAAACTTAAGAGTAATTCCACTATTTACTCGTACCCATCAAAGAGTTTGCAAGGACATCCAGTTCATTATCCAGGGCAACATTTCTTAAAATCACTTTCCCTCCAATTACACTGTTTTAAGCTTCCTTTCTTACCATTCCCTCTCTACCAATAGCTCTTAGTTTTCCCCACCTGTATGTCCTTCTTCTTTTCTTCCTCCTCCCTCTTTATCTTTTCTTTTTCTCACTCAGGCACACAAGACACAAACTTCCCCTTCCCGGCTTCTTGGGTTTTCTCACCACTTAGCCCAATATACATAATCAGACACACATATGTGGCAGTGGTGCGAATACAAAGCAAGAAACGCCCCAATTTGACATTGAAGGTAGAGGGAAGGAAAAGAGGTGAGCATACTCCTGCAGGAGTAATTTTTGTCCTCATCACACTTGTGTGTTTACTATCTTTCTTCACTGACTGTCTTTCCTGGAGGTGCATACGTAGATTTACTCAGCCCCATGCACAGGCTGCTGCCCCATTATGCTCTCTCTTACTGTCAGCTTCTCAAAAGGAGGGCCTATACTCACTGTCTCCATTTCTCACACTCCTTTACTTCTCAGCTCCTTGCAGTCTGGTTTCTGCCCTCACAAGTCTGCTGACATTCTTCTAAGATCACCAAATTGTGAGCAAATGGCTATAGTCAGTGGCCTCTCTGGATATAGAATATCTTGATACCGGCTCTTGGAAACTTCTCTTGGCTTCTGGGACTCCATTTTTTGCTTCTCTTCCTTCCTCTTGTACCACAGCTGAAGCAGTGACCCAGCTGTTGATTATATATTCCAATAATAGCTTTTTTTTCTCTCTTTTTATTATAATCTCCTTTCCTCAAATAATTGGGGCAAATCTCCAGGAGGCAGGTGAAAGGGTAACCAAGTGGCATCTCCTGATGCCACACTCCAAAAGCCCCCTACTACAGATCAGAAATCCACAGGAGCCCCAAGAATTCTCAGCACTGTCCTATTTCAAGTTGAGTTTTCTATTTATCCAGCACTGCATAAAGAATGACTACAGTTTTATTTCTCCAGCTTATTTGTGAAAATAATCTGGTCGTCAGGGCACCAATCAACAGTTTTTAAAACCTCTTAGGGTTCATGTACAAACAGAATGAATGCTCAGAGTTCCTGTATAAACAGACATATATCTCTCTTTGACACCCTTCCCCAAACCTCCTCTTCCTGACCTTTGCCATATTTAATCACATCATTAAAATAGCTAAATTTAGGGAAGTATCCTATTAACATTCACATATTATTGGAAAGTCATTTATTGGCCTGAAAAATGGTAGACTTGTTCTTTATGATTTACAGTTTGTGAAATTCGCTTTTAAAAATTCAGATATCTTAACAATATCTTACACATATCATTGTTTCAACTAATGCTATTATACAAACACCTTTTCAAGAACATGCTTACTTTTCTATTATTTTTTCCCTTGTAAAACCTCTTTACATTCATGTTATCACCAAGAAGTCTACAGAGATCAGACTTTTTGAAATTAGAAGGGAACCATAAGTCCCATGATTAGGATTACATGAGAAATTTTTCTTTCTCTTTAGTAAAAAGATAGGTTAATTCCTGTCTGAAGTTGCAATTTGATATATGAAGGAAATAGAGGACTGAAGACACATTTTTAATAAAATTTGAGGGGTAAGTCATAGAGAACAGTGTGCACTGTTATTAGTTTAAGCAGGATGAGATTTATCACAATCTATTAAATGGCTTCAGAATCACTGGGGTGGCCAAAGAAAGAGCCTCTTGGATGAGTTTTAGGGACAATTCTCAAAGCCTCACTATAGAATCGGGCCTACCCAGGGATCTGCTGCCTTTTCAACAATCAGAAAGACACCAGCTCCAGAACAACACTGCCATGATCAGTATTGTCTGAAATCATGAGGCTGCTGCACCATGATCATGTACATGAGCAAAAAGGATGCCATATGCATCACCTCTCCCAACCCAGAAAGCTTGTGGTAGATACCGGGATCATGAGCCCTCCCAACTGTGCAGGCAGCAAAACAGCAGGAGCAGCAGAGATGTAGCTTTCCCCTCACTGCCACATCTCAAATCTTGCATAAGTGCATCTGATTGACACCTAAATCCCATCTAGAAGCTCATCAGCAAGGGAATTTAAGAGAGGTAGATTTTATCTTTCCCATTATCCTCTCATCCATCTCAACAGGACAAGATGAAAGCAAATTTCTTAAAATAAGTGGCTTCAGTTGAATGCTAAATATTTTTGAATTGGTTAAATAATAAAGTTTCAGAAGAAACGCTAATCTACACTATGAAGATAAATGAAGCAACGCCATGAAGTGCTACTTTTAAAAATTCAGCAATAGAGATTAATTTACAAAAATTAACTTATTATTACTAGTAAGATGTCAGGCACTGCAAAATGGCAGCTTCCTTTTAGGTATCACATTATGTCTCAGTAGAAAAATAAAACAATGCTGAAGGTAAAACTAAGAGCCAACTGGGTCTTTGTGGACCCAGGGAGAGAAAGGCAAAGAATGTCACACAGGGCTGATGCCAAGTTCATTTTTTCACGATGAAATTATGGAGGGTGTATTTATCATCAAGTAAAATATAACTCCCCACCTCTCAATAATGAGTGAGAAATTACTGTGGAAAGGTTGGTGAATTATGATAATAAACACAGCTGCTTTGATGCACCTTGCAGGTGTGCATTTCAGGGATGCTAATGACACGCATCCCCTTTGCCTGCCGAACCAGGCAAGGAGATTCCCTCTTTGAGTGAAATGGGATGGAAAGAAAGCCATGCTGTGAGTTTTCTATAACAATGGCAATCATAAAAGTGCAGTGTTCATGTAGTTCTTTAATACCGAGTGAGCTAGATTCAGGCGGTCACTTACCGCGTTCTTTCTACAGTTTACGTTGACACTATGCTTTACATTGCTGTACTCACATCATCATAAAACCCTGGAGGGCTGGAGTTCTTTACCATTTATGCCATTTTACAGATGAAAAACTCAGGTTCAGAAAGTATAAAAATTTACACAAGGTCACAAGATAGTGAGATACAGAGGGATTTCAGACTCAGCAGTGTGGAATTGTGTTGTTTTTGCTTGCTTCGCATTCTTCCACTTCTTATGGAAAAGCACCTTTGGGAATCTCTCCTGTCCCCATCCTCTGTCCATGTAGTGTGGTTGGGATGACCCCACTTTCATAGTTGGTATGAGACCCAGGCAGAGTCCATCAGGTCATTGTGTCCTCAAGGCACAGTGATCAGTATTGTCATGTGACATAAACACAGCCTATCAGAAAAAACCACATGGCTTTTTCTGGAAAAAAATTAAGGAGAGGGGCTTTGTCTTCTCTGCTGCAATAGAATTTTGAAGGTAAAAGTGTGTAATGGCTGGCAACCTCTTGCTACCAACAGGAGAGAACATGCTAAGAATGGGGCTAACACAGTGGAAAACAGAGATGAGAGAGAGAGACTGGTCTTAATTATATCTTCTACAATTAGAAATTCAGACATCTCTGAACCTAGAGGACTCATGGACTCTTCAGGTATACGAGGACTCTTCAAAAAAGTTTATGGAAGGATTTGTATTATCTTCTAACTCTGTTTTTTCACGAACTTTTTGACACTTGTATAAGGAGATGAATTCCTTTACTTCCTAAAGTCTATTTACTGCAGACCCCAAAGCCTGTGTTCTTTTTATTGGACCACACTGTTATAAATATCAAAGAAGAAACAACCTCCAAAAGGAAATAAAAATAAGATTTAATATAATAATTACATACGTAAGTTATTTATGAAGTATTCTCTAGCTCATCTGTAAAAGTAATTAATAAAGTTATTTAAAAGATTTAAAGTAAAAAATACTTGAATAATTTTACCACAAGATTAGTTGAGTGTGTTGTAAAATCACAAACAACATGAATTAAGAGGATTTTTAAAACTAAGTAATTAATTTATAAGTATAAAGAATATTTTTAAGATTATTTCTAAGAAACGATTGTACTATTTCTTCCTAGAATGTGACTCAGAAGCATAAGGATAGGCAAGGTGCAGTGGGCGTGTAAGTGGGAAAGAAAGGGTCCAGGATACTAGCTCCTTCTTATCCATTAAATTATTAACATAGGACATATATGAGACAGGCTAGGCTAAGCTAGGCAAGAAGAGGTAGTTTTGGCAGAGTCCCACATTTCAATGGGCTTTCTTTTTTGTGTGTTCATGCTACATGTCCATTGTGGGTTCCTGGGACTTTGCTCCATATAGTCACTCATGGATGGAGGCTCCACCAACCTGTGGCTGCACCCTCTGGAAAACTTATCTCTCTTGTCTGTTGTGGCAGAGGAAGAGAAAGAATGAAGAACTCACACCTGTTGTTAAATACTCAAGCTAGGCGTGACATACATCATTTCTGCACACAGCCTTAGCCAAAATTAATCACATGGCCTCAACCTTAACTGCAAGGGAAGCTGGAAAACGATAGTGAATTACATGGGCTCTGTGGTGAGCAATAACTATGTCTTCTATGGTATCCAAGAGCAAAACATGGAATGGATGGCACTGTGAGCCTTTGACTAAGCCATAACTGCATAAGTTTGTAGGTATATATTTTATTTCTCCAATACTTTGTTTAGGCTTTTAAAAAAGGAAATTTCCACATCAATCAGATGAGCTGCAGTAAATGTAGACATTAAGATAACCAGTGACTCTGGAGTCTCCATACTTACATCTGGTGACTTGCACTGGGGATGAATATACCTTAATTAAGTTAAGCTAATCAAATATCCAGAACCTCTTAAGCTAATAAAGGGTAAGGGGTGTGTGTGTGTGTGTGTGTGTGTGTGTGTGTGTGTGTGTGTGTGTGTTTGAGGCATGACCATCCTCAGTCTTAGGAGACCCTGCGTATGCCTGCTTGGTCTGCCTCATCTTAGTGGAGGTGAGGAAAGATGGAATATTAGACTTGAAGAGTGGTTCAAGAAATTATATGATGTAACTTCACAAAGCTCTGTATGGCAGAAATTTTTTTCTTTAAGTAGTCTGAACTCTTAAAATTGGTCCGAATTTTGCAATAGTTCTTAATGGGGGTGGTACTGCCCCTGAAGGAGTGTTTTGAAAAACTGTGGTTGTATTAGTTCGTTTCTGTTACTTACAACAGGATACCCTAAACTGGTAATTTGTAAAGAAATGAAATTTATTTCTTACAGTTTCACAGGCTGGGAAGTCCAAAGTCCAGGGAACACACCTGGTGTGGGCTTTCTTCTTGGTGGTAACTGTCCACGGAGTCCCAGGGCAATGTAGGGTGTCACATGGCAAGAACGGCAAGAGCAAGAGAGTCAACCCTCTCACTTGCTCTCCTTAGAAAGCCATCAGAACCACACCCATGACAACCATTAAACCATCAACCCATTACTCCATGAATGGATCAATCCATTCATGAGGGCACCGTCCACAAGATCCAATCAACTCTGAAAGGTCTTACCTTCCACCACCATATTAGGGATTAAGTTCCAACACGAGCTTGGGGGACATTCAAAGCACAGCAGTGGTGGTGTTTTTGGTGAAGTTTTTGGGGGGAGGCTGTTAAAATAATTGAGAGGACTTACTGGCATTTAGTAGGTAGGAGTCCTGCATCTCTTGACATGCTAAAGTCCCACCTACATTACTGTTTCTCATAATCTGAGCCCGCATAACCAAAATATGCTTCACATAGCAACAACAAAATGGGGAGTGATGGACTTTAACATTTATTAAATTTTCCAAGAATGCAACTATTGTGTTAATGGAGGGAAGGTTACACTTGTTTCTCTCAGAGCCATACCAAAAATTGTTTCCAATTTCAGAGATTCATGTTACCCCCAGCAACCCTGCTCGTATTATTTGCATTCATGATGATTCTTCACATACATGCAAGCACTTGATGACATTATGATGTCTTCTTATGCAGTCATTGCTTATTTACATATTTGAATATATATTATTTTATTATAAATTACTTTCCTTTTTTCTCTCATTTTTATTATGCTTAGGATATTGAGTGTTTTTTAAAAAAATATAGGGTAATTTCTATGAGTAATATCTATGAGTTTGATTTTAGAATAACAAAGGAACATTGCAATATTTGCTATGAAAAGGGGTTGAATTTGATGCAGTTGCTTGCAGCTCAGAGTTAAACAGTGTGAGCTCAAGGCCAGTTCCAAATTGTAACCTGAAGCAAATGACTTTAACTTCTCTAAACCTTAGTTTCCTTATCTCTGGAATGAGAGCACTACCTGTCCCCATTAGTTATTTTTAGGGCTAAATGAGATGGTATAAGGAAAGTAGAAAAGTTCAGTCAGGATCTCTCACCTCACATCTGTTACAAAGGGGCAAGATTTAGCACATTTGCTAGAAACAAGTTATAAAAGTAGTGTAACTGCGCATGCCTGCCCATTTACTGATTCAGCGTGATTGTTGTAATTATGTAATGGTTGGTGTGTGGCTGCTGTTTTGTACTAAGAGTATAGAGACAGCTGCTCTGAACCGCTGGTCGGCAGAGCATGGAGGGTCAGTGGAGTAGAACTGGAGCTCCTGTCTGAGAATAAAGCATGTCTGTGAAGCTCATTTCTGAAGAATAAAGTATGTCTACCTTGCATAAAGCTGTCAGTATCTTCTTTTGATCACTTGACTCACGACCTGCACAAGAGGGGGGGCAGAAGGAGTTGAGGTCTCGGCCCCACAGATAGTTAGATGTTTGGCCCGGTGCCCAGCCCCTTAGCAAACAATAGATAAATGATGGTTATTTCAAAGTTGTCGTTATCAATGAAACTTAAACCGCAACGTAAAATGTATGAGGTTGTTTCAAAAAGTTCATGGAAAATAGAATTAAAAGATAATACAAAACTTTCCATGAACTTTTTGAAGTACCCTTGTATAGAAGCCAGAGCCTCAGAATCTTACTGATCTTACCTAGTAAATAGCTAACTTTTTTCTATTCCTATTTCCCTTGGGGGTGGGGAGGAGCTGTTTCTTCAAATACTAGCTAAGCCCTGTCAAGTCAGCTGTGAAAAGTAAAAGTTTTGGTGTATCTGTACAGAACCCTTGGATTTCTTTGTCAGTATCATTTTGCCTTCTCTCTTCCCTTTTAAACAGTCACTCTATCTGAGCACATGCCATCAGCTAACAATGCATCAGCCACCCACACATGTTGCCGTCTTGGTAGGTGTGAGAGGGGCTCTATAGCTACCTGCCTTCAAAAGCTCGCTCTTTGAAAACAGGCAGCTTTGCTCTATGGGCTGGAAATGTGCTGCTTCTGCTTTGCTTTAGGGTCAGCATAACAAGGTTTTAATGCTCTCATCAGTAAAATATGCTTCATGAAATTAGCAGTCTACACTAAACTGTGCAATTTTCTTTAGAACCCTCCTATTCTTCCTTAGATTAGTTTCATAGTGTGGCTGCTAATGACACAAAAAGAGACGCTTCCAACTCCTACCCTGGACCCATGCAGACTTGAGATATACTACCTGTACTTTTTTTCTTCCTCTGATCACCTAAAAAGTTATATAATGTCAAAGAAACTACACTGAAGCTGAAGTTTCTAAGTTTCTACCCAATTTTAATGTTAGGAAGAGTCCAAACTAATTTCAATATCATTGTAATAACTAAAACTGATCTCTTATTTTGATTTAATTTCCTATTTTTTCCTTGAAAGTTTACCAGAGTATTAAAGGGTTAGAAAATGGAAAAAGGGAAAAGGAAGATGATTTCTGAAAGAATTTTGGAGTTCATGTCTCTTTCTACTTGAAAGCTGTTCTCTTATAAACTCCCATAAGATTGAAGTCTGAAATTTTCTAAGATTCATACCCTTGAACACTCACATTAACCAATTTTAAGCAAATTGCTGTACTTTACAAGCAGTACTGTAATTCAGCCATCTTTTCCCTGGATAATGAGCAGTGAGTGATCACCCACCCTGAGCAGCAGCGTGAAGGCGTGATTGAGCCCACAGCTGGGCTCCCAGTAATTATGAATTTCTCTGCACCCTGAAAACAGCTTGGGGAGAGAGGGGCTAATGTTCATTCACTCTATGTTACGGGCTGCAAACTGGATCTTTCCTGAAGAAACAACATGTTAATTCAATAAATAGGTATTGAACTCCTAGTATGTAACAGGTGCTGTTGTAAATGCTGGGGATACCGCAGTGAAAAACGGAACAAAACAAATCCTTGCCTTGGCAGAGTTTACAGTTTAGTGGGAGAAGAGAGAAATAAAACAAAATATATAAGTAAATTTTATATTATGTCAGAAGTCAATAGAAAAAGCAGGAAAGGGTGCTGGCAGTGCAGGACGGACAGGGCGGGCCTCGGGGTAGGTGACATTTGAGTGAAGACTTGAAGGATCTGAGGAAGTGCACCATGGAGATCTGGGGGGATAGTGTTCCATGTGGAGGGAAGCTTCCATGGACAAGCCTGTCTGAAGAACAGTGTGGAGTCCATTGTGGCTAAAGGGGGCCAACAGGTTTTGTCCAGGTGAGGCCAGGTGCATCATGGGAGCCAGGTCCTGTGGGGTTTGTGGGCCATGCTAAGGGCATTGGCTGTCATTGCAGGGTTTTGATTAGAGGAGTGACATGATCTGAATTAAGTTATACAAGGATCTCTCTGGATGGACAATGGCCTGCCTGGGGACAGGGTTGGGAATAGGGAGACTTAAAGGAGCTCCTGCAGTAACTCAAGCAGGAGACAAGGGTGGCTCGGACCAGCGTGAAAGCAATGGAGAAGATGAGGAATAGTTGGATTCTGGACACATTTTGATGGTATATTCAGCAAAATCTCCTGTAGTATGGAGATGGGGTATGATAGAAAGAGTCCAGGATGACTCCACAGTTTTAAGCTTGGAATTCTGCATCATTGAGACTAGTTGAGAGAATGAATGGTCTCAAACTCACAGTTAAGTGCATACTTTTGCTGGAATGGGTTTGGCTCTGGGCAAGTCAAGAACATTCCTTCACCCGCAGAGGCTTCTAACTCCCTCGAGCAGTCTCTGAGCTAACAGGCCCAGCATCAGCACAAAGTAATGTTCCACGCCAGCCAATATGGGATGCAGCCTGTTTGAATTCCACAGGTTTTCCTGCTGAGACAGACAAGAGTTCGCCCTTAGAAGTCTTTGCTATCTTTATGACTTCACTCTAAGGGGATATTTGAGTTCAGACATTCTGTTTTTGTTAAAAAAAAAAAAAAAAAAAAGTAAACGAAGCCATTCTGTAAACAATGTGAGAGAGGACATTTTCTCTTAACCATTGCCATGGGGGTAAATTCACACAGCTCTTGATTCTGTCAGAGTCTAGAAATAATCTAGAAGCTTGCTTATATCTTCATGGAATGATGAAAATGGGAAGGATAGCCCTGTGGCTGCCAGTGTTAGGTTTCTTTACTGGCCTTGACCTAGGCAAGGTTTCCTGGTCCCATGTTACCACGAATCACAGTTGAACCTTAAGAGAATCTCCTGTCAACAACAGGCGAGGAAAGCAAAAGATTGCTGTTGTTAATAGCTCTGCTTTGAATTATTGTAGCTGATTTGCGTAAGTCACACAAGTCACATGATTTCTCATTAGTATGGAGACAAACTTGGAGTGGTTCTCCTAAGAATTCCATCAATGCAAGCTCTGTGAGGGAAGAGACTCTACCTTGGTCACTTTCAGGTCTCCAGCATCTTTCAGAGTCTCTTAAACATAGTAAATGCTCAGTAATTATTTGCTAGAAAAGTGAATGCAAGGAAGATGTTCCCAGTTTCCTCCTAATTTTGCTAGTTTACTCTGAGAAAGTACTATAGTAAGGTAAAAGGAACTCTGTTAAGGGTTACAGTTATATAAAACAAAGGGGATGGAGCTAATGCTTAATTGAATACCCACGATGTCCCAGAGACCAAACTAAGAAATTTCCACTGATTATCTCATAGAGTTCTGCTCACAATTACATGTACGTTACATATTAGCACTCTCTTTTTACAAATGAAGAAACCAAGACTCAGAAAAATTCATTCATCTGTTCAAGCCCAATCTGTCTGCTTTCAAATGCTGTGCACATGTCACTGCACCCTGTCTTTGGGGAGCTTGCAGACCTGGGCAGTGGAGGCATGCATAGATAATGAAAATATAAGAGTGAGCCTGAGAAGAGCCATGACAAGTTCTCATTTGTAAAATGGGAGTAATTTTAGTACTTACCTGTGGGGTGTTGTGAGAATTAAGTGAGTATATATACACACACAGTAAGTGACATGCACATGATATTGATGGTGATGATGATGATGAATGCCTTGTGTTGAATGTCCCCCCAAAACTTAGTCCCCACTGTGACAGTGTAAAGAGGGTGGGAAACCCTATTATGATAATTTCAAGATAGGGCCTTGAAGAGGTAATTAGATTGTAAGACCATGCCATAGGGAATGGTGGTCAGGGGTGTGGTTCTGCGGGCTTTAAAAGGAGAGTACATGAGGAGCTCTCTCTTTCTGTGCTCCACCATATTCACCATGTAATACCCTGAGTTGCTGTAATCACCACCAGGACAAGACCCTCATCAGATGTGTTCCCTGGACTTGGGACTTCCCAGCCTCCAAAACTGTAAGCAACAAATTTCATTTTCTTACAAAGTACCCAGTTTCAGGTATTTTGTTATAACAACAGAAATGGACTAATACAATGATGAAGTCCAGGAAATGCTTTAAGGAAGAGACAGCATTGTAAGAATGAGTGGAATTTGGATAGGTAATTCAGGAGAAGCTCCCAAACATAGGGACAAAAATGATTGAAGACATGGAAACTGGAGAATATCAAGTAGCAACAGTGATAGTTTGGCTGGAGTGTCGACAAGCAATGAGATTCTCCACAGGGTGATGTGCATAAAGGGTGCTGGGAGTGCTGTGCCAACTACAGCTCCAGGCCCGAGATGCTGATTGAGCCCCTCCCCCAGGAAGGTGGCCCCCAGCCCCCAATCCCAGTGAGAAAGCAGACAGGAGATGAGGCAGGAAGGCAGACTAGGGCGAGATCATAATTTCAAATGCCAAGGTCAGGGGTTATCCTCTAAATTCTGCACACATTTTCTGCTACTGAAAAGTTTTGATGGTGGAATGCTGTAATCAGAGATGCTCCCGCATATGAAACAATTCCAAAGCAGCATTATCAACTGTCCCCATGTTATACACTGCATAAGAAGACACATTGTTTAACAAAAAACCATATTGCCTCTTACATAGCAATTCCTACTGAAAGCAGGGAAAAGGAGAGGGTAGGCACATAGATTATGGAAACTCCACACACGTAAAGGGAAGGCATGTGGTAAAGACTAGAGCTGAGGACCTGGTCACAACCCACATGTCCATGAGGCCGGCCACTGGTCAGTTTCCAGAAGAAGCTGACAGTCTTTCTTCCTACTATCAAAAGGCAAAAGGTTGAGTTTTCCCTAAACAAAAAGCATTACTGTCCTCTAGGAAAGTCACGTGCTCAGTCATTAAGAGCTACCGAGAGGCTGCAGATACCAAGTCAATGGTGCCTGCCTCGAGGAACTTGCTTCCTGGTTGAACAAACAGAGGAGGTCAGTGTTTAGAATAAGTGAAGCACGCTTTCACAATGACATTATCACGATGATCCAGTGAGTCATCCTGCACAAAGCCTCAAATGCCAGAGAAACAGCAGATAAAGCAGTCGGCTCAAGACAGATGGGGTTAGTCTTGGAAAGCAACCAGGGAGAGGTGAAATCTTGCTCATTTCAATGAGCAAGTTCAGGTATGGAAAAGGCTTCGGGCCCAACTGGATCCAGGGGCTCAAATGATGTCACCAGGACTCTGATTTTCCCTTCATTCTCTGCCATACTCATCCCTGCACTGTTTCCTTTGTCAGCTAACGCTTCTTGTATGTCATGGGCAAGGTTGCTATCAGCTTAGCAACCTGAGTGGAGCATTTTTCTGTCCCAATGACAGTATATTGATCCAGGAAGGGACTCAGATTTATTCTGCTTCAGCCACACGTCCATTCCTGGATCAATCAGTCTGCCTGTGTGCTTGGCCACATCTGGGAAACAAGCCCTTCTAGAAGTACATGGAATTATTAGAGGGAGACTCTCCAAAGGAAAACAGATTGGTCAGAGAGAAACAATATGTGTCTAACAGAAATTATTCCACAAATCTAAAAAACCACGAAGGGTATATAGAGCAGAAACAGGTAATTATTCATTAAACCTTAGGATATAAGAAATAAGGATAGGACATATATAAGTAAATTGTTTTGAGAAAATAAATACAAGTATTTCCAACAATAGTTTAAGGCTTTCGTTTTCAAACATTTGTATTTTTAGCAGCAAAATTCTTTTCCCCCTAAAAGGTATCTTCTTATGTAGAACGCTAAAATATAAAATGGGTAAAAGTGGAACAACTGTGAAAGGAGTGGAGAGGGTGTGAGGCTGGATGTTGCACTCACATGGTCTCCAGTGAGACTGTACCTGCCACAGGGCACTTCAGAGAAACCCTGGGGCTAATTTCACAACCTATGGATTTTGGGAAACTTAAAGAATTAGTCAATATAAAGACCAGTACCACCTGAACATACAAATAGCTTTGAGAATAGTTCAGAAAACATACCGGGCAATCCTACAGATGTGTAATGGATAATAAGGAAAGTTCAGGACCTTTGCTGCTATATCCCTAACTTTGAAAAATTGAGGTCATGCCCCTCAGGCCCCCTGTCAAGGTATCCCCATGTCACTGTGAAAGCAAAACCCTGGCTTCATGCTCCTGAGGCTCCTCTGGTTCTAGGAAGGGGCTTTCGAGAGACACAGGCCTAGATTCAAGTTCTACCTCCAATCTTACGAGTTGTGTGACGTTGGGCAAGTCACTTACTTTTCTAAACTTGTTCCCTACTGTGTAAAATGGGGTCCTGTTTATTTACAGGGCCACTGTGGAAGTGAAGAGACAATATAAAGAATGCACCAGAGATCCTGTCACACAGTGAGCGCCCAGTGGGCCAATGGCTACATTTTCTTGGTCGCCAGTGTTACCACAAAATCTAGGGATGCCACTAAATCGCCAGATAGGGAGCCTCTTTTGATTAGGGCAAATCCCAGGACTGTGGGCCTCAATATCACTAACAGCAACACAAATGCTAACATTAATACTGTTCTGATGCTGAAAGCATATATATCATGTGCCAAGGACCAGGCTACATGCTTTATGAGTCTCATCTCATTTAATCCTTACAATAACCCCGGAAGGTAGGTCCTATTGTTATTCCCACTTTACAAATGAGGAGACAAACCCTCAGGGAGCTTAGCTGGCTTCCAGCACATTTACAACTGTGACTTGATTGTCCAACCAATAAGTGGCCACGGTAAGAAATGTGCAGTTTCATGCAAGGAAGAATTTTCTTGTGGTGAGGGTCATTTAGAAATGGATCTGGCGCACACCCTAGGGGTCCTTAAACATAAGCACCAATTGTCCTTGGAGGTTTTGCTGACTGCCTGGCTGTCCTTGATTTGCTCTAGGAAGAGTTGAAAAGAAACAAGGAATACGGAATGAGTCCCTGCTTGTGAGCCTTAACAGCTCCTTCTTCCTCCTATGCTCAGCTTATCCGAGCCTGCAGTGCTCCACAAAGCCACTGAAGCCACCTGTTAGCCACACCTGTACCCTGTGCTTCAAGTCCTCTTTTCTCATTTGGTTTCTCTCTGGAGCCTGGCTTCTTCTGCTTGGCGACTCTTTTAGACGGTCTGCCTGATTTTTGCTCTGGTTTCTCCCCAAGGCTTCCCTCTCAGCTCCACACCGCACAGCCCCAGGCAATGTGATGTCCTGATCCATGGCCCAGCCCAAAGGCCCAGACCTCATACCCCAGCTGGCCCCCACTTTTCACGGAGGGGAGTCAGACAGTGCTAGGTTTGCTCACAACTTGGCTCTGTTTTCTGAGGTTTGCAAGGCTCATTACTTAATAGTCACTTTTGCTGTTCTTCTATCCCCCTCACCCCTCAAAGCCCTAAGGCGTTTTGGATGATGCTGCTTAAAGAAAAGACATTGCCTCTCCTCAGCCTTGCAATCACCAAAAATAAAACAAAATAAAAACCAGGCAGAGGGTTTTGAGGTCTCCTGAAACATCAAGTGACAACAGAGAATACAGGCTAGCAGTTACCGTTGCCTATAAATTCCTGTTTCTGAAAATTCAATTATTATAATAACAGTACATGCACGATCTTACTCATCTCATGCAGCCCACATCATTTCAATGTCAGCTCTTGAGATGGGCTGTCATACTTAAAACATAATATTTCAAATTTTGACTGAAATGTCGCCCACACTCCCACCTCGTCTTTATGCTCCCTCTGGTTAATTTACCTATTTAAAAACAACAACAATACAGAAGTAATGGGTAGGTGATGCAAAAGAAACAGGTTTTTAAATTTTTATCATTTCTTAAAATGTTTGCTTCTTGCAAAGTATCTTAATTACCTTTCTCCCAACTTGGATAACAAGTTTTCAGCAATTTGCCCTTAGCTTTTCTGATGGGCAGCTATCAACGCTCAGCCAGAGGGTAAGCCTGTAATTCACAGAGGCCTCTCCCTCTTCTGTTCTTTGTGCCCCTAGATATGTTTCCAGTGATTTTAAAAATATATGTAACAGCTTTGTTGAGACATAATTCACATACCATACAATTCACCCATCGAAAGAGCACAATTTAATGGTTTTTAGTATATTCACAGAGTTGTGCAGCTGTCACCACAATCAACTGCAGAACATTTTCATTAACTCCCAAAGAAACCCCTTATCCATTAGCAGTCACCTCTCACCCCCAAGCCCAGTGATTCCTCACTTGGCACAAGGAGCCGCAGAAATTACGGAAATGGTGTTGTACCTTTGATTAGTTTTTCATTCAGATTTCAATCTCAAACGTTCAAGATTGGACCAGGGGAGTGGTGCTTTCTTCCAGAAGGCTCAAGAGGCATTCTGTTAGAAGGAACTCCAGTGCAAATGACTATGGGTGATATTTCAGCACCCACAACCAAGGTCCACAAACAGGAATTTGTCCACACAGACCCAATTGCTTATAAGTAGAGGATTTTAAAGTTTCCTTTTTGTCCAGGAACCATTTCTGAACTGGAAGAGAGTTCTAAAATTCTCTGTCAAAATTCTGTATGCAAAATTCTTTTCCTCTGGCCCTCTGGCCCACCCTTGCATTGTCAAAACTCTAGGCCCTCTCATGGCCCCAGCTGGCCAGGGTCCCAGATTTCAGTGCACCACCAGGCTCAGAAATAATTCCATACTTCCAGCACATTCCTTCTGCCTGTCCATGTCTCATCCTTTATGAAAGCTTAACTGCCCATATGTTAATTTCTTCAGGCACTAGTGTTTTTTATTGCACTGGGTCTTACTAGGTTAATACGCCCTCTTTCTATTGCTATAAACTCTTAACCTGGTGCAAAGAACCCACTTTGAAAGCTGTAGTTATACTTAAACATGAAATTCTGAATAATCATGTGGAGGAACAAGAGTGGGTAGAGGAAGGGGAGAGAAGGCAGGTGTGATTCTTTTAGGAATTAAATGCAGTTGACTCAGAGGTCTGTGTCAGAGGCCTGAGCACAAATCTGGTGAAATGGTGGTGGGCAAGGCAGCAACCTTGTCAAGAAACGTTAGCTCTCTGGTGTGCTGTCATCTTGTTCTCTTCACTTCTTAATTTTTAAACTCTAGTGTACCTGCTGAAAATAATGTTCAGTGCTAATTAATGTTCATGCTAAATGCTGGTTGGGGTGGTTTGCAGTGGTAAGTGTGAAGTCAGATGCTAAAGCAGGGCATTCAAACTTGAGGCGCTCACGGATCACAGGGAGCTTGTTACACTTCGGATTCCTGCTCCACCTCCAGAGTTTTTCCAAGGCTGGGGCAGGCCCAGTATTGTGCAGGCTCACAGTGGTTCACAGGCAACACTTTGAGAAGCACCATGCCAGAGGAATCCCAGGTAGGTTTAACAGACGTGTGATGCAAACTGGCGACTTGCAGAGGCATGAGCTGCTCTCTTGTCTTTCTCCTCTCTGCTTGCCAGGGGGAGGGTAAAAGTATATGTAGGGATGGGTACCTGGGAAATGTTACTAAAAAGTTTCCAGCATGCAGCTAAGTGTATCAAAGGCTTAATGAAAGATGCCTGAAATTTTCATTTTATTTTGAAAAATTTTAAACTCAGAAAAGTTGACACAACAGTAGACCCTGCACTAGAGTCGTCAGCTGTTAGTGTCTCGTCACATCTGCTCCATCTCTTTCTGTGTGCGGACTTGCTCCCCTTTTGCCAAACTTTCTGAAAGTAGACTCCAGACTTCCTGGAAGCTCACTCTTAAATTCTTCAACTTGTATCTCTCATAAACAAAGACATTCTCCTACACAACCACATCACCATTGCCAGACCTAAGAAAATCAACATTAATTCAATAACATCATGCAACACACAGTTGTACTCAAATTCCCCTCACCTTTAGCTAAGTGGCCTTTGTAGATGTACCACCGTCTAGGATGCAGTCATGATTCACATACTGTATTTGCTTATTATGTCTCCTTATTCCCCCAGTCTGAAATCACCTGCGATTGTTAATTATATGTGTTAACTTGACCAAACCATGGGTGCCCAGATTAATCATTATTTCTGGATATGTCTGTGAGGGTGTTTCCAGATGAGATTAGCATTTGAATTGGTGGACTCAATCAACTGCACAGTCGACTCCACTGCATAGTTGACTGCCCTCCCCTATATAAGCAGACATCATCTAATCTGTTGAAGGCCTTGCTCTGGTTTGAATGTTTGTGCCTCACCAAAAGTCATATTGAAACTTAACCCCAGTACAACAGTATTAAGAGTTGGGGCTTTAAGGAGGAGATGAGGCCCCGAGGGCTCCACTCTAATGAATTGATTAACATTTTATAAAAGGGCTTGAGGAGGCAAGTTTGCCCCTTCCATTCTTTTTGCCATGTGAGGACACAGGGTTTGTCCCTCTTTGGAGGAGGCAGCAACAAGGTGCCATCTTGGAAGCAGAGAGCAGCCTTCACCAGACACCAAACCTGCTGATGTCTTGATCTTGGACTTCCCAGCCTCCACAACTGTGAGAAATAAATGTCTATTGTTTATAAATTACCCAGTCTGTGGTATTTTGTTACAGCAGCACATATGGTCTAAGACAGGCCTAAATAGAATAAAAGGCAGAGGAAGGAAGAATTCACCCCCATTTTTTTTTTGTCTCACTGCTTTTGAGCTGGGACATCTCATCTTCTCTTGCCCTGAAACTGGAATTTATACCATAGGCTCCCCTGGTTCTCAGACTTCGGACTCTTACTGAATTAGACCAATAGCTTTCCTGGGTCTCCAGCTTGCAGATGGCAGATCCTGGGACTTCTCAGTTTCCATAATTGCATGAGCCAATTCCTCATAATCTCTCTCTTATGAATATATGCACACACATACACATATACATATATCTCTCCTACTGGTTCTTTTTCTCTGAGGAACCTTGGCTAATAGACTATCTTTCCATCTCCCATGTTTCTTCATGCTGTTGAATCCTCTGAAGAGTCCAGGCCAGTTGTCTCACAGAACATTCCACATATTGGACTCTTCTGCCCCTTTCCTTGTAATTCGATTGAGGCCAAACATTTATGGTGAGGATGCAATGGAGCTGATGTCGAGCACTTTCCACTGCATGATTCCAGGCAGCACATAATGAAAGGTAACGCCCTCGCTAGTGACAGCATAAGTATCGTCATGTGTCTCTTAATGATGGGGATATGTTCTGAGAAACAAGTCGTTAGGCAATTTTGTTGCTGCTAGAACATCACAGAAGGTACTTACAGAAACCCAGATGGTATAGCCTGCCACACACCTGGGCTATCTGGTATAACCACCATCATATATGCGGTTTGTCATTTTCTAAAACATCATTATGCAGCACGTGACTGCATACTGTTCTCGGTATTTCTCCACCACTCACCATGGGACCTTTTTTAAAATTTAAATGGGAAAGGATTTCGCTTTCATCCCTCCACTGCTCAGAGCTGCCTGAAGTATCCGCCTGACTCGCCACTCTGGCATAGCTCACGAGTTGCCTCTGCTGTTTTCGTTTTTCTACCACGTGCAAATTGAAGAGATTTCTCCAACTTTTTTCTCTCTACTTATGCTGTAGGCTTAAATTTATAGATGATTTTATTTACTCTCCTTGTTTATATGCATGGTTTTTGGAAGATATGTAGAAAATTAGGATTTAGAAGTCCTGCCATTGTTCTGTGGGAACTTGAAAGTCCTGAGTGAGCTTTTAATGTCAAGTTTTCTTTAAGCCTCTAAGAGTTTGAGCCAGACATGAGCTATGAAGATAACCAATTGCCTATGACTCTAAGAAAATTTTACAGCAACTTCAAAGCTTGTTTTCACCTATATGTAGGATGAAAATCAAAGTTAGGTAGTGAGTGATAGTTCTTAAAATGAGCATGAAAGTAGTTATTTTATTTAAATGTTTTTATTTCTTCATATTTTGCTTCAGATGATTTGATAGCAATTCTAACTGGCTATTATGTTAATGACGTTTTATTTTTAATACAGTATTCCTATAAGGAAATCTTTATTGCCTGCAGTTGTGTGCTAAATTGTACTGCCAATTAATCTAGGAAGCAATATAAGATACTCCTGAAAACCTTTGAAGTCCCAGACCATGCCTCAGTTCAGTTGAAGGTAGCTACAGGCAGGGCTGGGAAAAAAAGAATCTTCCTCTTATATGCACACCAGAACAATAAAGTGATGGCAAGTCACCAGTGGTGGTTAATTTTATGTCAACTTGACTGGGCTAAGGAATGCTCAGATAGCTGTTAAACATTATTTATGAGTACTGCATGTCTGTGAGGATGTTTCTAGAAGAGACAGTAAAGAAGGCCTGCCCTTCTGAATGTGAGCAGGCATCATTCAATCCATTGAGGGCTTAAATAGAACAGAAAGGTAGAGGGCTGGCCTGTGGCTCACTTGGGAGAGCGTGCTGCTGACAATACCAAGTCAAGGGTTAAGATCCCCTTACTGGTCATCTTTAAAAAAAAAAAAAAAAAAAGAACGAAAAGGTAGAAGAAGTGTGAATTTCCTTTCTCCTGGGGCTGGGATATATATTTTCTCCTGCCCTCAGACATGGAAGCTCCTGGTTCTTGGGCCTTCAGACTCTGGGACTTTACCATCAGGCCCTGGTTCTCAGGCCATTTACACTGTCAGCTCCCCTGGTTCTCAGGCCTTTGGCCTTGAACTGGGATTTACTCCAGTGGCCCCCAGTTCTCAAGCCTTTGGACTCAGACGGAATTACAACATCAGCTTTCTTGGTTCTCCAACTTGCAGATGGCATATTATGGGATTTCTTGGCCTGAGCAATCTCATGAGCCATTTCCCATAATAGATCTCCTCTTATATATATCTCTCTATATATTCTATTGGTTCTGTTTCTCTGGAGAACTCTGACTAATATATCGCCTTAAAACCTTTCTGGAATAAAGTTGAGTTTTTAATTCATTTTTAAAAAATTAATTTATTGACACCAAATTTTCCTCCACATAAAGGCATTTCTCATTCAGAATTTCAGAGAATCACAAAGACAATGAACTGAAAGACACTTTAGAGATTTTCTCCTTCTATCCCCTCACTTTGTGGCGAAGAAGCTGAGGTCTAAGTAACTTGTTCAAGGTCATATTGCTAATCAAAGGTAGATCTAGAAAGACTCTTAAGAAGTCAGGATAAAGGCAGGAAATATAGGAATTTAGCAAGGACATATATCCGATAAGACAGGTCTTTGAGTTCCTCAGATTACCCCTCAGAGCCAGCAGTGAAACATCTATAAATAAGGCTCTGCCTTTTGTATGCCTTTACCCCAGGGACGTGGGAGTGTTGTGCATTTTCTCTGCGATTACATCTCACATTTCACTGTCTATTCGACTTTCTTCTCAGGACTCTCTCCCCCTACAATGATCACATTATAGACATGATTTACCTTTTTAAATTTGTTAATGAGTACTGTTGTAGACCAGTGGGACAAAAATAGAAGCAGTCCTATTTGAGGCATTAAAATCAGATGACTCTGTTAAGCCCAGCCAGTCCTTGTCGGCCTTATAAATCACTTACACAGCCCTGAAGAGCATCATTGGGATTTCAAGGATTTTAAGGGAAAAAAATCCTCCCTGAGAGCCATTAACAGCAACTGTATTTCTTTCTTTCCTTATTTCTTCCTTGGCTTGAAAAATTCTTTGTGATTTCCGTTTCCTTTTAAACCAGCACATCAATTCGTTTCTGGCTATTGGCCCAGGAAAGATGTGCTTGAACCCATTAGACCGAGAGGGTGTCGTTGTGTCACTACACTGGAAGATTAAGTGGCCAGGATGACTTCACATGAGAGCTGCAATAAGAACTATCAGCCTCTCTGACACAGCAACTAACACCAGGCAAGATGAGGAGCACTTTGACCTAGACTCTCTCCTCCCCAAAGGAAAGGGAACAAGGATGCAAACTCAGGGAACCAGGGACAATAATTCCTTCTACACTTAACAAGCAAAAGCTTCAGAGGAATGCATTATATTTAAATAAGCTGATTATGGGGATGCACCTTCTTGAGTGGCAGTGACCCCACATCACTCCATAACAGCACGTTCACTCTCTACGCCAGCGTTGGTCTCACAGGAATATTTTTCTTACTGAGGTGAGTGTGTCAGCTTGGCCCTTCTCTTTTCCTGTCATCTGCTCTGGCTGCAGGGTTTTCACTCAGCTTGTCATTCTTGCCTCCATCTGCATCCCTGTTTCCCTGGGTACAGACCGTGCTCAGTTTGCACAGTAGCACGGGATCATAAAAATGACCGCACAAGCTGAAACCAGGCAAAATGATCCTATTAATCAATGGAAAATATTACTATTGTTCTGTGACCTTTAAAAATTTTTGTTGGAACATTAAAACTCTCCCGCTATTGGTAATAAATGGATGGGGATATGGAAAAATTTAGTACTCTGTAATATAAAACATTAGAAACATTGAGAATTAAATTGCTTTATTTATTTTATTTCTCTAAAATACTCTCTCTCTCAAGAGTACTTTGAACAGTGATTGCCTTCTTGTTGTATAATTTATAACACAAAGTGAACATCTCTTCAGTGACTTGGCAAATTATCATACTCTTCTTAAGTCTGGATCAGCTTCCAAAGTTTTAACCTTTGTACTTTCAATGTCATGAAATGTTGAAATGTCTCTGAAAGTTCCTTTAATGTGAAGCTTTGTGCTAGTGTCATTTCCTCTGGGACGTCTTCATTCTTTTTGTCACTACCACTTTTTAAAATTTATGTCAGTAAGTTTGATCTGTTCCTCTGGCTACAGAGCTCTCAAACAGCAGTGGCATTACCATCCTCACAGTCACTATTTTTTCTATGATTCCATTTATGTTAAATTCTGATTTCATTTTCAGCATTAACACTTCTTGTTTCTTTGCTGCACATTCATCTTTTGTTTGCCAATTCCTTCTTTCAATGATCTATTTTTGTAAAATGTCACATGGGTTTGTCACTGAGCAACAAGGAGGTAATACAGCTACACAATTTGCTGTCTGTGCATGGAATGAATAACAGATGCACAGTGACCAGGAGTAACTGACAGACAACAGTGACAGATAGACACTGAAAGAAGAGACATGACTGGTCACTGATCAATTCATTGATCTGTTATTTTGATAGTGATTTTTATTATTTTTTTAATTTTTTAATTTTTTAAAAAGAATTTGGCAGCTGGCCAAAATGAGAATCTGAACCTTTGACCCTGGTATTAGAACACCATGCTCTAAACAACTGAACTAACTGGCCAGCCTCTACAGTGAATTTTAGACTGAAGAGATAGAGTAGAATTTGTACTTTATGCAATTACTCATAGTTAATATACTGTAGTAACTAAAATTTTAACCATGTTGTTAGGTGCTGTTGTTATTAACTAAACTGTGGTAGCTGAGATTCATCTATATCAAAACATGCAAAATGAGGAATGCTTATATATATAATATGTATGTATTATATTTTATGTGGTTTTAAGGTCCTGATATAAAAGAGTTTGTATTGCTTCCACTTAAGCAAAATGGAAAAATTATCTCAAGAGAGATTTACTTCTCTTCTTCAACCACAGAAGTTATTTTCATTACTATCTTATTAAAAACTAGCTCTAACTAATTGGATATATAAACCATGATCGGGATAGGAAAACAATACTATAAAGGTGTAAATTCTTTAAAAATTTAACTAGTAATATAACATAAACCTAATTGAAGTCCAGTGGAATTTGTAGGAGAAGAAAGATTTGATTAAATGATTCTAAAATTTGTCTGGGAAAATAAATGCATGACAAGAGTCAAGAAAAAAATTGCAAAACAATAATAATGGGACAGGTTCTGTCCAACCAGATGTTAAAATAAAGTCTAAAGCTATAATAACTAAAATGATAAGGAACTAGCTCCAGAATAAGCAAACAAATGTATATTGTAAAGGTAGCTTTTTCAATCAGTAGGAAAGAGGTGGACTAGTCAATAATTGCTTATGGTGTTGGCATAGCTGGCTAAATCATTTGGGTCATATTAAAGTAAGAACTCTTCTTTGAAGCCTTATAAAAACACATTCTGAATTAATTAAAGAATATATATATATTTCCAAGAAAGTGCTGGAACAATACAAAGGTATTTACAAACTTGGTTAGGTAAGAACTTTCTAAATATGACCATCAAAGACAGAAACCATAAGGAAAAATGGAAGATTGGTTATAAAAATATTTAATTTTTTTGCATTAAAATTCTACTGTAAACAAAAGCAAAAGAGAAGAGCAAAAACTAGAACTATTTATTGTTTATATGACTGACAGAGGATTAATATACTTAAATAACTCATAATTAAATTTTAAAAAATAATAACCTGATAGGAAAACAGGCAAAAGATATGAGCAGACAATTAACAAAAGATGAAATTTTACACTATACCTATTATCAGTAAACACAGAAAGATATTCCATTTCCCTGGTAACCAATAAATAAAAATTGAATCAATAAGAGAACATTATTAACTATGATGTTGTCAAACAGTTAAAAGAACAATAATTCCCAGTGTTGGTGATGTGGTAACAGTGCAAATTGACACACTTCTAGAGGATGTTATATGTAAATCCTTTAAAATGTGCATATCCTTTGACCCAGCATTTATGAGGAGTCTGGCTCCTGGTTAAAATCTTATGTGTAGGCCGAGCCCGTGGCGCACTCGGGAGAGTGCGGCACTGGGAGCACGGCGACGCTCCCGCCGCGGGTTCGGATCCTATATAGGAATGGCCGGTGCACTCACTGGCTGAGTGCCGGTCACGAAAAAGACAAAAAAAAAAAAAGTCTTATGTGTAATTTACCAGGCCTGACCAATTACAAAACCTTTCCTTGCAGGTGCACAGCCAGTGCATTGTGGTCTCCAAGGGAAGTTGCAGTCAAGGTCTCAGGCTCTTCTGGCTGTCGGCTGTGCTCTTTGCATACTTACATTCCTAGCCCCAGCACCTTCATTCCTAGGCCTTTTTGTCTGAGACCTTGAGCAGAGGTCTTCTTCAGTTGCCTCTGCTGAGGCCTCCTTATGGGGGTAGATGGGTGAAATCTGGAAGACACTTTCCCCATTTTGACTCTGCACCCAGTATTTTTCTGCTCTTAGTCCTTCCTCTTTCACAATCCCTGCAGCCCCCAGGTCTATAAAGCTGCAGGAGCCTTGAGGGGAGGAAAAATCATTTTTGCTCAACTCTCAAGAGTTCTTAGTTGGGATGAATGCCTGTAACAATAGACAGATTAACAAGAGAAAACCACATACTTATTAACTCATGCAGTGCACATCATGTGGGAGAAAGCTCAATGAAAAGTAACTCAAAATGGTGGGCTAGACCACCAATTATATAACATCTTTGACAAAGAACAATCAATTTGTAGAGAAATGACAGGACAAAGGAAAGCAAATTCAGGCTTTCAAGGGCAGGAAACTGTGGGAAGGTAAATATGTGGGAGGAAACTAATGGAGTAAGGATTGTTTGCAGATTCCTCTACTGTCATCCCATCTCTGGGCTGATAAGAGTGTAGGGTTGTCTCCAGTAAAGCAGAATTTGTATCCTGTCTTTAGGCAGAAAAGGGAGAGGATAGAGAGAGCTTTTCCTCCATTTCCTGCTTCTTAATTGCCTTCAATTCACAAATAATTTTTATGTCAAAGTGGCATATTTTGGAGTGAGTTATTCTGGTTTCCTTCAAGCCTTTGTTCAGGGCTCTCTTAATGACAAGACCATCCCCTCATCTGTGCTGATCTGCCTAACCCTGGATCAGTGTGCCATTCCACAGGGGAAAGTGGAATGAGGGTACTTGATGCTTTCTTCACTTCTAGTCTTTTACTTACACTATCGCAGTAAGTGATTAAAGGTTTAACTGTTACTTTCATTTTGGTTCATTTTTGCTTTAATTGGCTCCAGCACTTGACAGTTCATCTCTCTATCCAGTTCAGTAGACTTCCCAACAATTTATATTTCTGAGAAATAATTCAAAGGAAATACTATGATAAATGTGCAAAGTGATATATAAAGATGTTTAATACAGCACTATTTAGAATAGGGGAAAACTTTTAAAAGCTTAATAGATCATCAGGAGGAGACTGGTAAAATAAAGTAAGACACATTTATAAATGAAATACCAGGCAACAAATAAAAGTAACAATATGGATTTATATTTATTTGCATGAAAACATGTCCCTGAAATAATCTTAAATTAGAAAAAGTGACAGTATATTTAGTCATGTCCTATCTGATTTAAATATGTGTGTGTTCCTGTGCATGTGTGTGTGTTTGTTTGTGTGTACACATACATGCACATGAGCTCATGGATTAAAGTCTGGAAAGGTGACAATAAATGCATTTAATGTGTGCCTACTCTGTGTAAAGAACTGTTCTGAATGTGCTATGTATGTTTTCTGATAGAATTCTCAAAAAGTAGACCTATTGTTTTGTTCATTTTATAAATCAGAAATCTGATGTGTGGAATATTTAAACAACTTGCCTGAGGTCATAACTAATAAGTGATGGAGCTAGGATTCTAACACAAACACCCTAAGCTAGGACCAACCTATTCTGAGTATTCTACTAAACCATTCACCACGACAGAATTAGTGGCTGTCATTAGTAGTGGGATTGCAATAGTGATTGCTTTGTTTTAACGCTTTTCAATATTGTTTGAATTTTTCAAGAATATATTACTTTTATCATTTAAAACAACAGAATTATTTTTATTTTCAGAAAGAAATGAAAACAGCCAGCGTGGAATATTTTTCTTAGAACTGAATCTTTCTTTCACCTTTGATCAGAGATGCCTTCAGCTGCAAGTGACAGAATGTCTGCTCAACACTGGAGTGAACAAATCGGGGTTTAGTTTTCTTCATGAAATAAGCAATATGGAGATAGGTAGTGTTGGGAAAATATAGAAAAAAATAAATGGTCAGGGCCCCTCAGATGTTTGGAGTCTTGCCAGCAGGTGAGGTGGGTATGCACGTGCGCACGGGTGTTCCTTGTTACTGTCTAATGTGATTGCGCGTGTGCACCCAGGTGTCCTGGGTTATGGACTTAAGTATAAAGGACTAATGGCTCTGATACATGGGGCTTCTCCAGACTCTCCGGAAAGCCACTGGGGTGGCTGCTCCTAGCTCTGAATGAAGCCTATTAATTTTTCACCCACGGCTCCCAGGACCTTTTCCTATTACCTAGCTCATAGACCTGCATGTGGAGGGTTTGTGACCCAGTCTGTACAACGGGCTTGAGGGGTCTGTGAGCCCTAGCCCTAGCTTTACAGGTAGTCAGGGTTGGCTTTCCTGCTCAGAGATGCTATGAGCCATCCAGGCTCTTTATAACTTCATGCTCTACCATTTTAGTGTTTTGGCTTTTGGCCTCACGGTTGCAAGGTAGATACTACACCTTCATCATGTCTGAGTTAGAGGTGGACGGAAGAGGGAAATTGAAGGAGTAATCAAGTACCTTTGGGTGCACCCTCAGCAGACTTCTCTTTATATCTCACAAGCCAAAACTATGTGAGAGGGCTATACCCAGCTGGAAGGCCATCAACAACTGTGAAAGGTCTGATGCAAGCTAACAAGTTAGCCTGCCACTGTCTCATGGAGGCTGGCAGAAGGCATGAGACTCCTGGGTTGGAAACAAAGGACTGTATCACTTACAACACAGCAAGTAGCATGAGCTTCGTGTTTATATTGACACCCCTTGTCTTCTCCCCCGCCCCCATGGGGACAATGTAGAGGCAGGTCCAGCTTGATACAGAGAAGAGGTGGGTTTGTGTCATAAGTGAGAAATGCTAAGCTTAGTAAGCCCTATCCTTTAAAAACGTTACTAGCAAACATGCCCAATCTATGCTCCAGAGGAAAACATTGTCTTCATTATTCTGGACAGCAAATGTATCTGTCCTCTGCCTCAGAGGGAGACACTGTGTCCATCTGTCAGGGCTCTTCACTATATAAACATCCTGGAAAAGGTACTGCAGAACAAACACTGACACAAGATGTAAAGAAATGCAAGAGGTCCATGGAGAATTGTCTGCTAACAAAGGCCATCTCCAGCTAGTAAGAAGGAGGTTATGAATGAAAGTTGTGTTAGCCAACCAACAGTATTTGTCACCTGCCTTTCAAAGATTGTCCTATAACTATCACTAAGCCTGGAACAATTAACTACCGAACACTTTCTCTACTGATACATTAGCTTCCTATTGCTACTGTAACAAACTCAGTGGATTAAAACAAAACAAATTTACTTCCTTACAGTTCTGGAGGGCAGAAGTCCAAAATCAGTTTTACTGGGCTAAAGTCAAGGTGTTGGCAGAGCTGATTCCTTCTGGAGGCTCTGAGGGGACATTCTGATTCCTTACCTTTTCCATCTTCTAGTGGCCACCTGTAATCCTCATAGCCCCTTTCTCTATCTTCAAAGCACATCACTCCAGTCTCTGCTTCCATCATAAACCTCCTTCTGTCCTGGCTCTCATTCCTGTATCCCTCTTATAAGGGTTAAAGTAATTTCACTGGACACACTTGAGTAAACCAGGCTAATGTCCCCATATCAGGATCCTTCATTTAATCACATCTGCAAAGTTGCTTTGCCGTACAAGGTAACATTCATGGGTTCTGAGAATTAGGACCTGCACATCTTTGGAAGTACTATTCAGCCTACCACAACGAACTTCAGTAAATAAAATATTAGAAGTATTTCTTTAAATGTTGTATATTGTAGAACTCCATTTATTCAGAATCAATTCAAAAAGAGTAAGAATATAGATACAAACAATACAGATTAAAGTTTTCATTTGTTTGTTAAGCCCTTTATTCCAATTCTTAAAATTAACATTTTAGGGCCG
Source organism: Cynocephalus volans (assembly GCF_027409185.1). NCBI lineage: Eukaryota > Metazoa > Chordata > Mammalia > Dermoptera > Cynocephalidae > Cynocephalus > Cynocephalus volans. The sequence goes on along the minus strand of NC_084461.1, from coordinate 63,937,289 downwards.
AGCCTGTGGCGCACTGTGCGGCACTGGGAGCGCGGCGACGCTCCCGCCGCGGGTTCGGATCCTATATGGGAATGGCCAGTGCACTCACTGGCTGAATGCCGGTCACGAAAAAAGACAAAAAAAATAAATAAATAAAAATTAATATTTTAAATAATATTGCAAAGATGTTTCCAAACCTAACAGCAGCTGTTTTTAAGTGGCCTTATTAAACACAGTAAATGTACCTATTTCACATATCGCCCCTCACAAATCATTGTCTGTTACTGATGTGGGTTCCCCAAGGGCTTCTACTAAGCCAATTTTATTATCATTGAACCAAAAGACTTGAATTTCAGCACTGGAATGAACTCTAGTCTAACCTCCACCTAGAGCAAGAACACCTTTCCCCATTTCTGACAAGTAGTTAAGCAGCTGGTGTTTGTGTATTTCTGCTAGTAGGAGGACCCACTTTGAAGAGGTAGGCCCCTACTAGAGCACTGGGTGAGATGATATCCTGGGGAGAGCACTGGCTTTGGAGTTAGATTGGCCTGGGTTCAAAACACAGTCCTGCCACTGGTAGATGGCATGACTGCAGGCATGATAGTCAGTTGTATGTGTCAACCTGGCTAGACTATACTTCCCAGCTAGTCAACCAGCACTAATCTAGGTGCTCCTGTGAAGGTATTTTGTAGATGTGATTAAAGTCTATGATCAGTTTACTTTAAGTAAAGTTTATCCCAGATAATCTGGGTGGCCCTGATTCAATCAGTCGGAAACCTGAAGAGCAGAACTAAGGCTTCCCTGAGGAAGAAGAAATTCCACCTGTGGATTGCAGCCTCAGGTCAAGTCTGAGTTTCAGCCTGCCCTTCCTGACAGCCTCCCTGTGGACCTGAGATTTGCCTAGCCAGTCCTCACAGTCACATAAGACAATGTCTTGTAATAGGTCTCTCTTTCTAGATAGCTAGATAGATAGATATCCTACTTCTGGTGGAACCCTGACTGATACAGTGGGTAAATTACTACCTCTCTGATTTTTAATTTCTTCATTTGTAAAACGAGCATAATAATAACCTCAGGCTTTCTGCAAAATTTATATCTGATCATTTGTTAACTGAGGCAAAGCACATAGCATAGTAACTGACAAATAGTAGGCCCCTTTATTATTATTATTATTAACTACTATTATTATTATTAAAGGAAGATTCCATCTCTTCCCTTCCTTTCAACTTATTAGGTGATTATCCCTCACCCTGAATTTAAATTGCTTTTTAGGTACTTATGTCCACACATCCTAATTCTACTTTTGCCACCAAAAGCAGTTATGTCTACTCCACTGTTAATGCAGTCCGCATTAGAGTATTTGAACCCAGCCCTTTGGCATTTATTTAGTTCTCTGTGGGTGGAGAGTCTAGAAGGGCTTCAACCAGATATTCTTCTGATGGCAGGGTTCCTTCATGAGGTTGTGGGCTGATTTAAGGCAGCCTCAGCTGGGACCAGTGGGCTGGCTGAGATGGCTGGAACAACTAGGCATCTTAGCTCTCCTCTGTCTCTTATATCCCTGCTTCAGAAAAATGCAGGAACATACTCACAGTTTGAATGGAAGATTAGAGTGAGCAAGCCACTTATGCAAAAAGGAAAGCAGCACAAGCACTTTTTAATACTCTGCTTGGATCACATTTGCTAACATTCTATCCACCAAAACATTCTATCTACCAAACATTCTATATACCGTTCTATCTACCAAATATTGTAGCTACCAAAGCTAACAATCTATCTTCGTGTCTAGCCATGGAGGGGACTATCCAGTTACAGGGCACAGGGCACAGATACAGGGAAGCCATTAAATGAGGCTATTAAAGCAATGCCATAGTCTGCCCTCCAGCCACCCTTTTTTGCATGCCTCCTATATGCAAAATACACTCATCACCCGCAAAGGCACCAAAACTCTTGTCTGAGCAATGGCCCATGGTTTTGCAATCTGCGTCAGATTTAGAGGTCCTTCTTTATCAGGAGACCTGTGAGCTACAAGACAAGATGCGCGCACAGCAGTTATCATCCCCTGCCCTCAAGGACACCGGTGATTGCAGCATTTCTTAAGAGTGCCACCATTGTCTCCAGAGTTTTCCTCCAAGCTACAGACATTCATTCTGCAATTTTTGATGCTATTTTCTAAACTCATACTTTTTCCCCCTCAGTTGAATCACTCGATGCTGAAAGTTAAGCAGTTCTGTTCAGAGTTTCTGATAAATTGATGTTTGACCACTTAATGACAGTCCTGTGTGATACACAGATTAGTCACACCAGGCTCTCTTTATCTGAAATATCTTTCCTCTATTCCAATGTGTTTGGCACTTTCTCTCAATTCAGTTGCATTGTTTGGTGTGCAGTATCAACATGAGTATTAGCAACTTTACATATAACTCAACTGAATTATTGATAATACAATTATAATTTATATCTTTCATGCAAATATATTATGTATTTGTGCCTGTAAGAGCAACTACTTCATGACCCCAGCCTGGATGACAAAGATTATAAGATAGCACAATAGTAAGATATAGCCCATTTTCAGATACAATAAAATGTGGAAAAAAACATGTCTTAGAACTGATGGACTCGTAAGTTTGAGAGTGATCAGAATCTAGGAGGTATTTGAGGCCATCTGACTATCTGACATTGCCTAGGTAGTGAGAAATCAGTTCTGATCCCTGAGACACTCAAATATCTGGAGAATCGGAAGGTGAGGAATATTCAGAAAAGAAGAGCTACAAAGAAGAGCTGGGGAAGTAGGAGGAGAACCAAGGAAGTTGCTAGCTGCGTCAGATGCAGTTGACAGATGGAGTAGGAACAGGACTGACTATTGACCCCTGGTATGCAGCAACCTGGGGGTCACTGGTGACTTTGGCTAGAGCTATTTCAGTGAAATGACAGGGGCAAAAGCTTGACAGCATGGTTTCAAGAAAGAATGGGAGGTCAAGAATTGTGAATGGTAAGTAAGGACAACTTTTTAAAAGAGTTTTACTGGAAAGGGGAGCTGAGCAGTGGGGCAGTAACTAGAGTGTGATGTCAGGCCAAGGGATGGCTTTTTAAGGTGGAAGATGCTGCAGAGTGCTTGGATACTAATGGGGATGGCCCAGTAAAGATGGTGAATGTGACAATGTAAGAGGGGAGGGTTAAGTGCAAGAGTGTGGTCGTTAAGTAGGTGAGAGGGGATAAGGTCTAGCGCACTAGGGAAGGGACCAGGCATGGTAAAAGCAAGGACAGCACACCCACATAGCAGGCATGAGGTTATGTATGTCTTGTGATGTGCTGCAGGGAGTGCAGGCTTCTATGAGTCTCCCCTTCAGCCCTGCTGAGGGTGATGTGGGGCTGTTCTTTGACAGGAACAGAGCATATTGACTAGAGCCTCCAATAATTTCTTGATAAATTTTCTTGAGTTTGGTAAATAATCAATACTAGTTATTTATGTAAAATATGTTTAGGCTATAAATAATCATTTTACTCTCCATTCCAATACACATTCCTGCCATGTCTGTTTCACTTGTATTGTATTATCCAGAACTGCTATGATGAGGTTAAATGATAATGACTTGTAGTGAGCATGCTTGGTTTTTTTCTGAAATTTACAGAAATGCTTCTAGTATTTCCCCACTGGATGGGATATAACTGCTGTTTTGGAATAGATCTGCTTTTTCAAATTAAGAAAGTATTCTATTTCTGAAGTTTTAAGTTGGAAACATGTAGGATTTCTTCTGGGTATCAATTGATCATAATTTTTTTAAAGTTCCTGATACACTATATTAATAGATTTTTTTATTCTATAAAGAACTTACTGAACTTATCTCAAATATTAAAAAATGGCCATTGAGTTACTGCTTTATGAATAGGATCTGGGAATGGATTTAATTTTAAAGTTAAAAAAAAGCATGGTATTCTCCAATAGGTCATGTTGTTTTTTGTTGTATGAGCTCTCTGGTAAGACCTGTAAGAAGGAATGGAACCATTCAGACGAGACTCTGTCTGAAAGCCTATTATTGTTATGCACGCTGTATCCTCTCTGCATAGCTCATTCCAACCTCATTACAGAGAAACTTATGAATTAACAGCAGTTGATGAAGAGTTTGAACTTCATATTTTTCCTTTGCCAGCTCTAAGGCATGGAACAACTGTAGATCTTTCTCTGTACTCAGTAAATGATCTTCCTATTTCTTTTTTTACTAGCCCTGCTCCTTCAAAGGACAAAGAAAAAAAATCCAAAAATATTTCTATTAAGAAAAAATAGTATTACAGGAAATGCAGAGCAAATTGGCATTGATTTACTGCTTTTAAACTAGTCATTATTACACAAACATATTAATTCTGTTTTCGTTTTCTGCATTCAATTCCCAACTAAACTATACCTACCATTCAAAGATGCTCTTCAAATGAGCCTTTGCACTATTATTCCTGCACTGTTTCAGTAAGTACATTTGCATCCTAGCTCTTTTGCTATGTTGATTTAAAGTTAATGATTTGAGATTACAGCTACTGACACAAAACTCTTCTTTTCTGCACAGGAGAGCATGCTTTCAACTTCTCCCCTCCTTGTCATCAGAGAGGACAGTTTAATGCAGGGCTGTAAGGGATGGAGAGACTGATGCTGCCTGAGCCTTGATGCCCTTCTGAGTTTATTGTGTCTCTGTGTAAAGACAGCTGTGCTCTGAGGCTTTCCCTAGAGCCTCACCAATCCAATCCTGTCTCCATTTTACAGTGCTTACAATGCATGCATCCCAAGGCTTTGCATATAAAGCATAATTAAAACAGACTACTCCTAGAAACCAGAATGTCCTTTCTGTTGCCAGTTCTTAGAACCAGAGGGAGCACTTCCAGGATGCTAATCCCTCTCCAAAGTGTCTATCCTGCTATATGGAGCCTGAGAATGCTTAAAAGGTTCACATCCAGTGTTCAACATTATCGTATTTAACATGAGACACTAGGAAGGTTCAGAAATAGGTCTTAGGCATCCTCTAAGTTTTAAATAAATGCCTACATGAATTGGAAGTAAAATATGTCTATAGACATGGAGCAAGGATTTTGACATATGAGATGTGGTCATTTGCATCCAAGTTCAGCTGATTAATTCACAAGTCCACCCTTTCATTTTAGGCAGACATCAAACTGACTTGATGAGTGACAGTTGCTGATGTCATTTAATAAATATTCCAAGCCACAAAAATACATACAAATAGTGTTTCACCAGATGCACTCCTGTGATCTTGCCTAAATTTATATCCTAGCAAGCCCTACATATCTGTATTTGAAAATCACCAACCCTGCAACACCATGGAAGAGCTGAGGGTTTTTGGTTTGGCTCTTTAGCGGCACTACCTCAGAGTCAGATGCTGCACGCTTTGTAGTGGAATGACCCATAGGAAAACTGTTGAAAGTAATGGATTCAACTGCCATGGAAAATTCTATCAGTTTATGGAACTCAGCATGCTATAATGGCCAAGAACAGAGGCAGACTATGTGGCTTGAGTTACCACCTCTGTTGCTTAACTGCTCTGTGACTTTGGCAACTTTCTTCAAAACCTCTCTTTTTCCATCTGTAAAATGGCAATAATAATAGTACCTGCCTCATAAGGTTAGTTACCCTTAGTGTCTGGCACAAAGTAAACACTCAATAAATGGATGCCATATAGATATTAAATGTGTCATCCAGATTTACTTTTGTGTTCTATACAGTATGCTTTGTTTACACTTTGCTTAGTGGAAAACCAAAATACAAAACTAAGATTATGTATTTATAATACATAAAAAGTAATCTATTATTATTCACATATATGGATTTAAAAAGTGTGAAGCACAGCTCTTGTTATGGGAGGCAGGAGACTACTCCCATCGTCCCAACATGCATCACTGTTCCTATTACTGCAAATCAGGTAAAAGGATCCCAAAGAGAGTGGAGAACTAGACTCTCAGAGCACAGATGGAGAGTCACTGTCATTCAGGGCCAAATGAGGACAGGAGTGTTTATTTCATTTGATGACAAGCTCATATATGGCTTCACCAAAGGATATATCTTGAAGAAAAAAAGAAAGTATCACGGGAGAATCTAACTTGCTTTACTGACATTTCCCCTACTGTCTAAGAGTATGTTCCTGTGTATTTTAGAAAATTTAAATTGCCACATGCTTTATTTAAGCTCTTCCTCTGGCAGCAAACCATTTGTTAAGTTAGACTCAATGGTTCTATTTAAAATATTAGCAAATAAGATTGTTGGCTGAACCTGGGTTTCTGCCATGAAATTCGAATATGTATGAGGGGTCTTGAAAAAGTTCATGGAAAGATTCGGTTTATCTTTTAATTTTATTTTTCCATGAACTTCTTGAAGTGTTTTCATGTGGAAATTTTAAAAACCTCTTCATTAACTCATGATTATTATTGTTTCAACGAAAGCAGAACTTCCTAAAATAAATAATAATGATAATAATAATAAAATGACAAGAGTACAAAAAGTGAATTTATAAGTTGATCTTCTCCCTAGATATTAGTATTAAATTTTCAGTCATAACTTACTTTTTGCCCATGGTTCTCAATCCCTTTAATAATGCTATATTTCCATCTTCCACAAGAAAATCCTCTTAAGAAATAATAGTGCAAATAAGAGATAACGAGTATTTTTAGGGATATCATTTGGCATAGTTCACAAATGCTCTTAATTTCATATGAATTATGCATTGCCACCCAATATTTTGAGAGCTCCTACTGTATACTAGATACTATGCATCATTCATTCAAACTAAACATATTCATCCTCTCAACAAGAACTTACTGAGTGCAGACTCAGTGCCTCCCTTGCTAAAGGCAGAGAGAACAGTGTCCTGGTTTGTAATGCTGTTCCATACAGTTTTTCATAAATCTGATCTATTGCTAAATATAAACTAAACCAACAGGACACTGTGTTTATCGTATAACTCATTCAAAATGATATGCATGTACCAATCTCCCTAGTTCTCTCTTTCAATTTGGCTGACACTCCTGGAAAACACATTTCTGTGTCCACTCTCCAAAGCCTTCTCTGGTTGTTTGCTTACACTATCTAAATGCAGTTCTAACCTTCCCTTGATGTGCCTGTGGACTGTGCATTAATTTGAATAATTAATGCTATATGGTGTAAAAACCACAAACAAGCAAATTTAAATCTCAGTGGCCAAACCCAGTAGACACCTCTTTTTTGCTCTTGTCATGGGCTAATGTGGAATTGATTCTTCTCCATCCTGTAGCTATGACATCTGGAACACATGGTTCCCAAGGATGTCTTGGCAAGAGAAGAGGCCATAGAAAATGCTCCCCGACTCTTACCCACTTTTACACACGTCACTTTTGTTCACATTTCCGTGGCAAGAATTAGTCACATGTCCCCAGTTTACCCACAAGGAACTCTTTCTGTCTTTTCAGGAAGAGGAGACATCATCTTCGTCACAGGATTATTTACATACTTACATATTTCTGCTTAGAAAATAAAAAAGATTACCTGCCCTTAAGATTGGCACACTCTCTTCTCTAATCTAGTAGTGGTAGCCTGTGGTTAGTACATTCACTCGCTCTTTCATTCATTCAAAATGCCATAGAGGAGGCAGTGCACTGGAGAGGTTAGAGCTGCATCCACTCCAGGCTGCAAACTCCTACAAGGTGAGATCATGGCTGTTTCATGAAATGCCTCATCTGCCTATTCCCCATTCTCAAAAACTATGTGCTCTATACAAGCTCATCAATGTGATAATCCAGTATGACTTCAGAGACAAGGGACTTTATTTTTTCATTACTTTTTAAAAATCTTTGGGTTTATTTCCCAAGGAGTTAACTCAATACTTACTGTAAGTCCCAGAGTAGGTAACTCATCTCAACGAGTTTCACACCAAGCCACCAGAAATGTTAACACTCAAACCTAGAAAATTTCTAGGCAATAAAGAAATACATGAGTCTGGCAGTTTATTTAAAAGACGGCTGCAAAATCATTTGCAAAATGGATTTGAAGTCAAACATCCTTTTTCACGTGTTTTCTATGTTGTTTTTCATGTTTCGGTTATAAATAGCAAACACATATCTCTTGGCATCACTGTTTCCAGTTTCATTGTCCCTCAACAGCCTGTTGCCTCCTTTGTCCTGCTGTCATTCAGGCCATGCATGCATACCCCAGCCATGCCCATGAGGAGTGGGAGGGGGAAGGGAGTGGGACGAGTAATAAGAGAACATTCCAGGGAACATTAGTGGTGTACAGCCCATTATTTCACTTTCCCTTCAGTCAGTGCTGCTGCCAGAGGCAGGTGAAGCACTTTAACTGCAGAGTTTGCTGGGGTAGGAAATCCAAACCTCCATGGCACTGTGTTGCCAGATGTATTTGCTTCCAGGTACACAAATGTAAAACAGCATGTCTCATAAGGCCTCTTCTCCACTGTAAGAAGTGTAGAAAATAAAAAAGATGATCCGATCTCATTATTGATTCCTCCCTACCCCTTCATTCCTCCCCTACCCTTTCATCCCTTTCCTACACCCCATTCCTCCCCCTACCCCACTTCAAACCTTAACTCTATTCTCTAAACTACCAGTGGAGGTAGTTTGTAGTTAATATACTCATTCATTCATTCACTTATTCATTCAACAAATATTTATTTGTAAACCTACCAGGTAGCATGTTGAAGAGATTAGAACACCAATTCTGAAGCTAGATAAATTGTCTTTGTATCCCATTTCTGACACTTATTGGCTGTGTGATCCAGAGCTAGTTTCCTGACCTCTCTGGATCTCAGTTTCTTCATCTTTAAAATGAACTGGTCCTGCCTTTGTACCACCAGTTCTCTCTTCCTAGAATGCTCCTCTATGGCATTTTGAATGAATGAAAGAGCGAGTGAATGTACTAACCACAGGCTACCACTACTAGATTAGAGAAGAGAGTGTGCCAATCATAAGGGCAGGTAATCTTTTTTATTTTCTAAGCAGAAATATGTAAGTATGTAAATAATCCTGTGACGAAGATGATGTCTCCTCTTCCCAGAAAGTCCCAACGCTAACTCAGTCACCTCCTTCAAGACTTTATCTCTATCCCTGAATTCCTGATCCTTCCTACCTTGACTTTTTCCTTTTTCCACAGCACTTATGACATTCCAATATGTTAGGTACTTTACTCATTTACTTTATCTACTGCTTATTGTCCATCTTCTCCTGCTAGACTGTATGCACAAGGGCAAAGATTTACTGTGTATCTCAAGCATCTAGAACAGTCCCTGGCATGTAGTTGGTGATCCATTAGCAATTTTTAAATAAAAGAATGATCTATCATCTGAGAAGAAATGTATCAAAGAATGGGTTTATTTGCAGAAACATGACCTTTTGGTCATTTGAATATTAAGAGGTTCACTAAAAAGAATAAAATTTTTTAAAATTTAAGTAATCATAGTGTATACACCTTATTAATTTAATCCTCAATAATCACACTAATTGTGAATTATAATTATCATATATATCCTAAAAAGTTTTAGCATCTTGCTGAAAGTCATGTAATTAGCAAGCACCAGAGCTCAGGGCCTAAATCTGGGTCTTCAGACTCTGAATTTTTTCTGCCATATGATGGAGTAGCATACAAAAAAAATCTTCTGGGTATGGCTGTTTTCATTTTTGACTGCTAGAAGTGTGATTCTCCACACAAAGCCTTAGTTTACTTGTTTCTTTCCCACTTTAGATAAATATATTAGACTTAATGAGATATGTTTCAAAAGGCTAAGCATAAATTTCAATCATAACTGACCTAGAAAGATCTTAAAATTGAATTATATAAAATTCCCAGCAGTTAGTGCAGCTAGTTACAAACCAGAGAAGTTTCCTTCTTTGCTATACTTTCCTCCACAATTTATATTGAAGGCAGATAATCAATAATGTTGAAAATACTTGGCTTCGGGAAGCCGGATTGAATGCAATTGTAACAGGGTCTTTGCTTTCAAAGCTGCACATTGCTTTGTGCAGAAGCTCATCACAGTGACTAATTTAGTCTCTTCTCTTACTGTTCCTCAAAGCTGATGATCTGGAAAAGATTTATATGAGAATGTAAATCTTTTGCCTTTCTTTATATGTGAGCGTTTTTGATAGTCAAGTAAAGCTATGCTAGGTAATTGATTTTTCTTGTTATCTCCAGAGAATTGGACTTGAGAAGCTCTGGTATCTGTACCTATATTCCTCGCAACAACACCATAATAGGTAGAATCCAAAAACTCAGTGTAGGATAAATGTGTCAAAATTATACTAAGAGGAGAGGAATCAACTCACTCCACTTTCTTAATCCACAATCCTCTTAATCTGTTTGGGTTGCTATAACAAAATAGCATAACCTGGGTGGCTTATAAACAATAGAAATTTATTTCTCTCAATTCTGGAGGCTTGGAAGTCTAAGATCAAGGTGTAGCCAGGTTCAGTGTCTGGTAAAGGCCTGCTCTGTAGTTCATAGACGGTGTCTTTTCACTGTGTCCTCACATAGCAAAAGGGACAAACGAGCTCCTCAGGCCTCTTTCATCAGGGCACTAATCCCATTCATGAGGGCTCTGTCATGACCAAATCACCACTGATACCATCACCTTGGGGGTTAAGATTTCAACATATGAATTTGGGGAGAGCACAAACATTCTGACCATAATAGCTCTAGACCAAGGACTGTGGTTAATGAGTTCACTTTTGGGGGGCCCAGTGGCTTGGAGGCCGGGGTGATTGGCTTGATCCTCAGGGAGGTAATAAGCCCCAGTCTCTTATGGCCATAAATGGTGCCCTTCCCTTTAGCTGCTGTTCTTACAATGGATGTGCTCCCAGTCATAAGCATGAGTGAACTTGTCTGCAAATTCATGATCTCCGCATAAAGACAACCCCACACAATGTCTTCTAATACTGTCATCTTAAATATAAAAAGGAGGGTCTTTATTTATAGAGTATGGATCATAGTGAGCTTCACCAGTGAATACATTGTTGTAGTCATAGTTTTTATTGGGATACTAAAGATTTTTAAATCCTCTATTTTTTTTAACTATTTATAAAAATTGTGCTTAGTGTTACAAAAGTAACAGAAGTTTCTAATGACAACTGAATACCTGTGTTTGTTCACCTCCCTCCCCACACCAAGACCCCATTAAGATGATAGCAAAAGAATAAAAAAGGAATAAACTCGTAGTAATATAGAGACTGAGAGGAAAGTCAGGAATGGATTAGAGATTTTAACCAATTTTTGAAAGATAGAAGAAAAAGGGTGTTGATTGGTAGAATCTGGTGGAGAAAGCTTTATCCCAGAACATTCTGGAGGGGGCTTTCATGGACAAGGATGCTCAGAGAGGCTCCAGCTTTGGATCCAGCAGGTATGAAGGACAAGGGTGAGAAGCAGGCTGAAAACAGGAAGGGGATGGTGTTTACTGCCAATCTGACAACGAGACAGCTAGCTAATGGCTCTGCACACAGAGGCGGCAAGGAGTCAGCTGCGCCCCTAGGCAAGGAACCTGGTATCTTCAGCCCAATAAATTGAAAGAAATACTTTAGAAGAACAACTCTGCTGAAATGAATGTTGTCACCTCAAGTTGTCCAGTGTTGGTTTATAAGTCTTCAAGAACAGAACAGTTCTTATTCTTAGAGAGTTGTATCCATATATTAGAGAAAACTAGAATAATTCAGAATTCAGTTCTGTCTACAGGTAGATAATAAAAACCCCAAAACAATAAACAGGGCCACAATCTAATAACAGGTATACTATAGTTTTCTTTTAAAACATAAATGTTTCTCTCCATAGCCACCCCTATTTCAAATTAATAAACAGGCTACTTGGTAATGAACAAGCTACAAAGTGAAAATGAGTCGACTCCTCATCTGCCTATTCAATTTTAGCTGGTTTGGTTCATGGGGCACTGGCTAAGGAGCATACTCCAAGCTCCTGGTGTTATCCCCCTGGTAGTCATGGCACTAGTCTCTCTGCTGTACCATATTCTCTCAAAAGTTTTAAACGTTTGTGCGCAGACATTCCTCATGAAATGGTCTCTTGCCAAATGGTCAGACAGGCTGGAATAAAACAAAAACTCAAAGAAACGCATGATAATGAAGACACCTCAACCTATGAATGGCATGAATGGCACAGATGGCAAGAATGGCATGCTGATACCAGGGACTCAGAACGATGGTAAATGAGAGCAGCGCTGACACCCCAAGTTTTAGTTATACTCTCACCTCAGTGACAGCCTGACCAACAGGGGGAATTGTTACATGAAAATTATATGAGGCCATTGTTTGGGACTAAGTTTCTGCACCAAGCCCCAAAAGACCAGACTAAGAATCAAAATGGAGTCACTCCTACCGCATTCCACATCACCAAACCTAAATTAAGTTGTGATCTGACCCTCCAAGAAATTAGGAGAGAGAGAGAGAGCGCCAATTCCCAAACAGGCCAGTTAAAATCCTTAATTGGCATGATAATGATATTCTCTCTGCTTTAATTCTTACACAAAAAGGATAGCCTGATGTTAAATAATCAGTTATTTTTCTATTGCTTTTGTCTCCCTGTCCCCACCTTAAAAGGAAAGGAACTTTAAAATGACCAGTCTTCACCTTGTTCTTCATTTCTACTTTCTTGAGCCTCTTCTGTCTATAAAACCAATGAGCTCAGCTCATTGGAACCCTTATTCTATTTTACAGAATGACATGTTGCCTGATTCTAGAACAGCAATACAGCCAATTGGGATTTTTTTTAAAAAGGTGTGATAACTTAATATATAACTTTTAAATATTTAGACACCTGATATGTGAGCTTGCATTTGCATTCTTGCCTTGGCCCACAAAATTAGGGACAGGCCTTCAGAGAGGCATAAAGTAGAATCCTTAGGAGTCAAATTCAACCCACTCGCACAGCCCAGTGGATTCGGCTATGACAGAGGTGTGTGCAAGGTGGTGTTCGAGCACCAGGAAGGGCAGGGAGCCCGTCCTACTCACTTTCGCGTCTCTGATGCCAACAGTAGATATTTGTGGGATGAGTAAATGAATGAATGCAGGCATGCATGAGGTACTTACAAATGTTGATAAAATAAATAACAGAGCAATAAATATTAGGAGCAGGTAGAAAAAATCTTAAAAGAGCAGAGCAATGCACAGTGTCAGGCTCTCGCATTAACATAGTTATTACAGAAAACACTCAAAAGTTCTGAGTTTCTAGGGCTTGTTTATTAAAAATTCAACTGACCGTAAAGGTCATATTAAAATAACATTAGGAGAAATTAGAATTATGAAGGGGCACGTGAGCTAAAATATTCTGTAATCCGTATTATGTAATTACATATTCTATAATTATAGAATTCTAAGTATTCTATAATGAAGCCACTCTTAAGTAAGTTTCATGTCATTTGAAACTTGCATATCATTTATCATTATAGTCTTTTCAGCAAATTCACTCTGCAATAAAAATGTGAAGTAGAAACATTACCGCAAATTTTGTCTGAGGAAGCAGTAATGGTGCTCCAAGTCTTTAAAAGCATATTGATTTTTAGTATAATTTCTCATTTCCTTGTGAATAAGACTGGTCTTATATTTCCCTTGCAGGAAAAGAACAACATTTGCAAAATCAGGTATTTCTATCTTTGGACTAACAGAGGATAAATGCGGAGTGAGTATGTGAGCAAAGGATCCCACAAAATAACAATGAAGTAATGTCTGAAATGTACTTTATGTCATCTTTGTGGATTTACCTAATTGATATTTCACCCAACTATCATAGAAGCTAGATTTGATTCTTTGAGCAGAAGTTTGATTTGGAGGATGTGTGTGCATATATGTGTGTGCACATGTGTGTGCATGTGTTTCATGGAGAAGCCTCAACCCTGGATACATTTTAGATTCACTTGAGAAGCATTTAATAAGTACCAATGTTATGTCCACAACTTCAGAGATTGAAAGGTGAGAACTATGGCATTAGATACACAGAAATTTTCAGTTCTAACTACTTAACACCCTATGAGAAGTCAAACAGGGTAAGTGTTGAGACAACTGACTGCCTTCAGATTGTATCTGGAATTTCCCTAGGAGGAGCACAGAGAAAAGGACAGAAGCTCCAAAGAAGCAGTATTAGTCCTTTTTCTGTTGCTTAAAACACAATACCTGACACTGGGTATTTTATGAAGAAATGAAATTTATGTTTTACAGCTTTGGAAGCTGGAAAGTTCATGGCCCAGGGGGTGCATCTGGTGAAGGTCTTCTGGGTGGGAACTCTCTGCAGGGTCCCATGGAGACCAAGGTATCACATGGCGAGAATGTCAAGAGTGAGACAAAGCTAACCTTCTCACTCACTCTCCTTTTAAAGTCATCAGAACCACGCCCATGATAACTTATTACTTCATGAATGGATTAATCCATTCAGGAGGGCACAGTCCTCATGATCAAATCACCTTTCAAAGGTTCCACTTTTCAAATATGATAATTGGATTTCCCACCCTCATGTCACATATGTATCTTACCAAGGCAATCAGAGTATTTGCCATATCCTGCTTCCCAGGATTAATTAACATGATGTCAACAATATGATTGGCCAGTGTGATGTCATATGGAATGTCCAGATGATAAAGAACCTTTGCATCTATATTGTGACAGAGAGCAGAAGAGCTGATAGAGCCCTGGGGTAAGGGTTTGAATGCATACAGCTATCCATTCAAAGAGATCCTTTCTCCCAATACAGACTGAAGAAAAGAAATTCACCAGATTAATGGCTGCATATCAAGAGGCTGTATCAATCTGTTTTAGTAAAGATACTGCATCCAAAACAGCAGTTGCCATTGATATTACCAATAGCTTAGTCATAAACTATTGAATCAAAATTGAATTCTTCTCAGCATAGTCATGGGCTATGATCTATCTCTTCACTGCAAGATCTATCCTGATGACTTAAACAAAGGGATGCTGGGAATCACAACTTGTGCATCATTTATGTCTTAGAGGGGGTTACTAATTTCTGCCATTCCACTCAGAATGTGGTCTTTATCCTGATTTATTGTCCTGTCTAGGATGGGGGAAAATTTCAGGAGCTTCTGGGCTTTTCTCATCATCATTACTCTTCCTCAGTAGGTCAGTAAATCAATATAAAGGTTCTGCCAACTGCTAAGTATATCCCTTTTGATTATGCACTCAGGCAATGGGGAAATGACCATAGAGTGTGTCCATAAATCCACTGCAACTGTGTGATATGGACTTGGGCCAGGACTCCATCTGTCACCTTGCCTTTGTACACTCCTACTCTAGTGATGAGGGGGGAAACAGCTAATCTAGAGGTCAAAAGAGAATGTAGGGGAAATCTATAGGATGTTAAGTATTAACTTGAGGGGCATCTCCCTCATGTGAAGACTGCATGTTTTATAGGCAAGCAGAGGTTCCTTTCCTGGAGAGTGGACAAATAGGCTACTTCTGAAGGCCCTGAGGAGAATCTGAGGCTTCAGTATTCTTAAGGATATCCACATGAATGTGAACATTCCTGTACTCGGGGCACCATTGTTCTAAAGCCCTGACTCTGGTGTAGGAGACTTGCTGGGACTGGGAATTGAGCCTCATTTGCAGTTCTGCTACATCTCATTTCTGATCCTGGTCCAAATGATCCTGCCCTCAGTTGACGAGAAACGGTGGACTCTTTAAATCCAGCCTTAAAGACCTTTTATCTTTTATACCTTGCCCCAAACAACTTAGCCTGTCATTTTCTTCTTTCAGCACATCCATAGCACCTGAAGAACAAACAATGTAACACCACAGTCCTTGTAATTAACATTGTCACATATCTCTCAAATGCTAGAGAGAACGCATAAGGTAAAGCATCTCTTTGTATCCCATCTTAACTCACCACTGGTGAGAATCTCAGAAATTGTTATGCTTCAGTGTGCCACGACTGATCACCATCTCACTTACATCCCGCAATAGGTTCCTTATTGTCCAGTGAGTAATCCGGTTATGGAATTCCATCCTGAGAATCTGCTCCTTAGTGCTACTTTTGGCATCAACTGTCTGGGTTTGAGTTTCCCCAGAAGCAAACCCTGAGAAAAGAATTCAAAAGCAGATAGCTTATCTGGAGGTGCAGGGGACACTAAAATGAGAGTGTGGAAGTAATAGTAAGAAGAGAAGGCAGCCAAGAAAGGGTTCATTGTGAAAACAACTTCCACTGTCAGAGACTGAAGCTGAATTCCGTGGGGGGCAGGGAGGAGAAGGGGCAGAGAAATCTGGGAAATGGGGTAAAACACACACCTCAAACTTATCTCACTTGAGTAATAAGGGAGCTGAGACATTTTTATACCAACTGTTGTCAGTCTCTGGTTCAGCCTGTGCACTTCTGGTCTGAGAGCATATGAAGAAAAAGTTTTCTGGGTTTCTAGATAAAGTACCCAAACATGGAGCTGCACATATTGGGAGTGTAAAGTTGACTTAAACACATTAGATTAGTAAGGTTGAGGGACATCAGTGGGACACTGAAACCTCTACTACATATGTTGACCCTGAGAGTGAACCCATAAAAAGAAACAGGTTTTATGGGAAATAAAATACATATTTTCTGATATATTAAGTTTGATATGCCTGGGATATACAAGGGACTATATCTACAAGCACTTGGCCATTTGTGTATGGACTTTAGGAGGGAGAAGTAAGCTTTGGAGAAAGGTGAGGAAATTTGAGAGGCGTTATAATGAGATGCTTGAAACCACAGTAGTGAAAAAGACCAATCAGTTTGGAAAGGGTAGAAAATAGAACATTGAGGAATCTCTCTATGTAAGGGTAGATAAAGGAGAAGTCAGCAAAAAGAAGGAAAGTAGGAAGGGGGGGAAATGTGCAAGAAGAGAGTATTGGAAGTCAGAGAATGTGAAGTAATTCAAATTCAACAATTTCGTATGAACTTTTTTGGTCAGGGTTTCATTTTTCTGTACTGCAGTCTCACTTAAAGCAAGTGTGGATATCAATCTTTATTCCATTTTCACTAGCTGTACTTACCAAACTCCTTAGGATATAATAAAGACTTGTAAGTACTTTGGGCTACGTGAATATAATTCTTTATTATTTTTCCTGTTACTCACTGATCACTTGAAAATATTTCCTTGCTACAGGGGAAACGGAAGACAATAATGAGCCCTTTAGTGTCTTTACTCCCTTGGGTATAAAATGAGTACCTTGGTGAAAAGAATTATTAGTTGGAGCATCATAATGGTGAGTTGTTGGAAGAAGCATGATGAGCAGAGAAGGCAAATCCATACTCATATCAAGAATGAATGTCTATTTCAGTAATTAAAAATCACTGCCCGCTTCTTGATGAAAGTGATCTAATATAATCATCTTACACTTTTACTGAAAGAACAGGCAAGACAGAGCTTTTACAGTTTTCTGTTTCCCAGAATTCCTTCTGTGTGAAGCATCTCTCAATATTCAGGTAAATTGCTAGATTGAGACGATTATTTTTAATTGGACTTCCTGGTGTGGCCAAAGCATCCACCGTGAAGTAGGGGTTGGGGTTCCTTTGTGTGGGAAACAATTCAGAAAGGCCCTCCCATCTTAAAACATTTGAAAACCTCAGATCTAAGAGCCTTACGGAGAATTCAAATTCTTATAATTTTTTCCATTCAGCTTAAGAAGCCCTGGCAGCTCGCATTTCCCAGCAGGCAAAAGCAGAGTGATCAATTCTGAACAGAATCTCTACTGAGAGCATTTTAATCAAACGGAATGAGTATAAGCAGCTGGCTCACCACCAAAAATTCGCAGACATGTTCACGCCCAAATGGAAAATAGTAAACATCAGGCACCAGGCCAAGTCCATTTGCTGTATTAATTTCTTAGTCTAAAATAGATCTTAGAAGCAGACTCATTTTTTCTATCCTCATCCCTGTGTATGACCCTAAAAATTCTTATCTGTTTCTTCCTACCACCTAGATTAACAGGAGAGGACTAGCTCAAACCCAGCTTACGATAATCGAGATAGTTTTAATATTCTGCAGCATTTTTGTATCCAAAACTGTAGACCAAGAATAGAAAGTGATAGAATGGGTGATGGGAGTCAGCCTAGGGGAATCTATTTTCGCCTCTTTATCATTTCCTCTCATTTTAAAGATAATTAGAATCATTCATTTGACTTTGAGCATGTGACTATAATATAAAAAGATTTCAACAGCAAAGACTATGTATCTAAATGAAGGTGGAAGAAACATAATTATTCCAGGGATATTGTGATTGCTCAAACATAGTTTTTAAATTTCTTCTTTGGAATGACTTTTAAGATCCTTAGGAAACTCATTCTTCATAGATCCAGTTCACACTTTACATTTAAATATTTTTCAATTTATTCATCCACTCATTCTAGCTTCACTGTGAATGACTTCAAGCAATTTTAGAAATTAAAATCCACCCTCAAAAGACATTTTGTCATATCTAAGGATTCTCAAAGCGATATGTCTGTGAAGGATAGTGCGAATATAATTTCCAAATATATGTTGACCAATTGTAGTGTCATTAGAATAAGGATTTAGCCATTTAAAGGGACTACTTCAAAAGAGGCAGTATTCTTTTGAATGCAGAAGTTCTCTTATGTTTGTTAAAAATAAGTCGTATTACTTTGTAATAGTCATCATTTTATAATTTATCAAAATCATAAATAACTTTCAGTTTGTTCCCTCCATGTGGGATCTTTTTGAAAACCATAGCATGTTTGGGTGTTGGTGATCATTAAACTCATTCATGACGACCTATTTCTCAAATGTGTTCTGCTTATATCATCTTCCGGTGTAGTTCCATTCAATTATGTTTATTTCCAACATGTGCTCCTTGAAACACTAGATCCCTGAGATAAAGCAGAAGTTCTGTATATTCCCGCTTGAATATTACAGTGCGTATATACACACCAACAGTGCCCCGGGGCTCATTTCTAGTTATACCTGCTTCCCGGGAGCTTCATCAGACTCCGGCTTTTCTCCCACAACACTCTCCTCTCCCAATTCTCCCCATCTCAGTAAATGGCAACATTATTCTTCCAGGTGCTGGGACTAAAATCCTCGGAGTCATCTTTGAGTCCCCCCTTTCTCCAACCATATTCAATCCATCAAGAAAGCATGTTGGTCCTAATTTTATTATTTTTTTATTTTTTTAAGGTTATTTATTTATTAATATTACTATTATTTTTACATTCTGTGATGTTGTTGTGGGGCAGTTAGGAGGGAGGAGGAGAGAGGAAAGTGGGAGGAAGTAGGGTGGGAGAAGGAGGAAGGATGAGGGGTGGGGTTGAGGCCTGTGGCACCCCCTCATTCCTGCAGGGGAGACCAGGGGGCTTCCAGTGGCGGCTCAGTGGTCGTTGCTGGCCGGTTGCAGGTCTTGATAGAGCTTGGCTGAGGCCCTCAGCCCCCCACCCTCAGGACTGGTTGCAGGTGTCAGGGGACCTGGCTGAGGCCCCCAGCCCTCTGACCTCCCTGGCCTGGTAGCCCAGGGGACTTCCAGTCCTTCTAGGTGTTATAGGTGTTCTGTGGTGATGTGAGACCTTTACTAGTTAATATCAAACTTGGTCTCTGGTCTGTGGATACCTTGTTTTTTCTTTCAGTTCTGTGTTGGATTATTTGCTGTTCCTACCACTTGAACTCAGTACTAGAACTAATTTGTTGTCCTTTGCTTACTTCTATAATAGAGGAACATCCTGTGGGGACCAGCCCTTGAGCCCTGAGGTTGAGTTAAATTGCTGCTCTGCTGCTGATTCCCTGGGGAGGGCTTTTTGTGCAGATCAGATTTAAATGGTTGATTTTGTAGGTACTTGCAGCTCTCATGAGATATGCTACACTTGGGTTGTGTAGGAAGTCTGGTCTGGGCCTGAGTCTTTTCAGCAAACTGCACCCCCTGTGGTTCTATATTCCTGACCAGTCTCCACTGAGTGGGCCTGCGCTGATTAGGGAGCAGATCAGCTGTCCATGCTGTGCCCCAGTGTTCTCCTGGTGGGCCCGTTCCCCCCACCGCCCACACTCCAAACACTTCCCATGGAATGGGCCGTGCTCCGTTCTCTTGCGATGACTCACTGGCCTCTGAGTGACTCCTGCTCTGTGCGCTCACCAGCTCCAGCCCGGAAGTGGCCAGGGCTTGAAACGGTCGGAGTAGTTCTTTCTTTCTCTCCTCATGGCTTCTCCTGCCTTCATGCACTCTGTAGGTCTCTCCTCCTCTTCCCCTGATCCCTAGCTGCCCCAGCTTGGCAGTCATTGCTTTTTAATAGTTATAAATTGATTGATTTGTGAGAGAGAGTGATGCTGGGGACCATCTATTCCACCGTCTTGACCAGAAGCCCCTGGCCCTAATTTTAAAGTAAATTTGTCTCACCTCTTTACCACCTCCACTGCTATTACATTGGAGTAATATTACAAGCTGGCACCATCTCTTTTCTAAATTACTATACCAGCCTCCTAACTAGTTTCCCTGCTTTTGCCCCTGCTCCCTTTCAGTCTATTGTCAACGTAACAGCTTGAGTTATGTCACTCCTCTGCCCTATCACACCACCGGGTCCCTGTCTAAGTCAGCATAAAAGCCAAAGGAAGTCCTAGCCAAGACCTTCAAAGCCACCTACGATCTGTGTCCCTGCTCCCTGCCTCTCATCTCTATCTCATCGCTCTTATCTCCTTTCCTATCACTTCTCCCCTAGATTAATCCACTCCAGTCTCACCAGCCTCTTTGCTATTCCCAGAACACACCAGGCATACTCCTGTTTCAGGGCTTTTCAATTTACTCCTCCCTTAAACATCCCTTCTCCAAATATCTGCATGGCTCACTTCCCCACTTCCTTCAGGTTTCTGCACAAATGTCACCTTATCAAAGAAGCCCTCTCTGACCACCATCCTGAGCAATCACTTCCCACCCCCCAAGACCTTCACTCCCATCTCCTTACCCTGCTTTGTTTCTCCTCATGGCACTTATCACCTCCAACACATCATGTATCTACTTTTTACTTGTTCATTGTCTGTCTCCCACTATAATGTAAACACCAGGAAAGCAGGTCCTCTTCTTATTGCTTTCAACTGAATTCCCAGTGTCCAGAACGGTGGCTGGTGAGTAGGGAGTACTCAATAAATATTTGTTTAGTAAGTAAATGTGTGCAAGTTTCTGAGAGACCCTGTAGTAAAGAAACCTGTTTAGTCATCACTCCCAAACATGTCAACAAAATCACGTTTTAAAACATAATACCTAGTAATATCTTATTGAACACACTTTGGAATTTCATGGATATCATGTACAACCCTGCCTCACATGTGTTCCAGTATAGTTCAGTAGAAATGTAAACAGATAATTCAGTGTAACCTCATAAGTGATGAAATAGATGTATATGAAGGATGCTATGAGAGTACAGGATAAGGCCATTTTATTCTCAACAGAGTTCTCTGGGAAGGCTGATTCCAGAAGGAAATTTCTGATTAGGCAACTACAAAAATATGCTTCCATAACCGTGACCATTATACAAATCTGCCAGTCTTTGTTAGTTAATAGTATTCACTCATATTTTATGGAGTAGAATAAGACCTCCCACCCTTGATAAAAATTTGGCAAACATAAAAAACACAATTTAGGGACCCTCTTAATAAAAACAAAATCAAGAAGGATACAAATGTTATTTAGCCCAATAATACCCAGTGTGATTATTTTATAAGGAGAAGTCTCAAAGAAATGTTAATAAAGGTTGTCCTTTTCTCATTTGAGATGTAATGCTTTTGTCACTAGAAAAAAATTACATTTGCTGTAGTGAGGTATAATTTGCCCTTGGGTAACTCAGGAGGAAATGAGCTGTGGCGGCCACTGGTGAACTAGGACACCCTTTATCTTCCTTTCACTCTACAGACCAAAGCACATGACCTCACCTGCCCCTTCATCCATGTATCAAGCAAAGCCTGGGTAGAAGAAATCTTCCAGCATCTGGAGTCTGAGGCACCATAATCTTCAAGACATAAGAAGAGTCTGAGGACTATGATGTCTTCCTAACATGAAAGGAATAAGCTTTTCCAAGGGAGGAGGTGAGGAAAATAGAGAGTAGTGAGTGGGTCCTGAATTGAAACTGCAAGAAAAGAAAGTAAAAGAGAGATAAAGAAGGATATGGAGTGAGTGATCACGGAACAACCTCCAAAGACAAAACTTGGGGGCTTCTGTTTTCCTCAGCACCACTCCCAAAGGGAATTAGTTATTTGGATCAAGACACAACTCCTGATCCTCATACTCTGTACTGATTAAGATATTCTAATGGACATTTATGTTTATCCCCACTGGTATCTCAAATTCTTATTTTGCAAAATTTCCCAGCTGTATGAGACTTTGTGTGAGTAAAATTAAGAAGCCAAGAGCAACCCAAGACCACCTCTTCCTAACCCCAAGGAGTTAAGGCGTGGTCACCAACCAGACTCAGCCAAACCAGATTCTCACTCTTGGATCTTTCAGTCTTGAGCAAGAAATGCAAAAATAAAAGAACAGTAATAAACATTTTTAAATTTTTATTTTTAATGGGCATACGGTAAATTTTGTTCATTTTATTGCACAGTTCCATTAGTTGTCATAAATGGTTAGGGTCATGTACTTATGACCACAAATAAGATGCAGAACAGTTTCATCAACCCTAAAAACTCTTTTGTGCTGTCCCTTGTAGTCAAATCCTTCCCCTGGCAACCACTGAGATATTGTCTACAGCTTTGCTTTTTAAAAATGTTTTATAAATGAAATAATGAAGTATGTCTCCTTTGAGTCTGTTTTGTTTTATTTAGGATAGTATGTTTGAGATTTATCTACTTTGTAAGGTGTATCAATAGTTCATTTATTTTTATTACTGTGTCGTTTTTCATTGTTATTCATATGGTAATGCAAAGGACCTAGAACAGTTAAAACAATTTCAGAAAAAGAGAACAAAGTTGGAAAACTCAAATGACCTGACCTAAAGACTATAGTAATCAAGCTACAGTAATCAAGACAGTGTAGAATTGGTGAAAGGATAGCCACATAAATCCATGGAACTGAATAAACAGTTCAAAAATTAACCCACATAAATATGGTCAATTGATTTATGGCAAAGATTTAAAGGCAATTCAATGGAAAAATAATGGTCTTTTCAACAAATAATGCTTAAACAACTGACTATCCATATGCACAAACATAGAATTCTTACCTATACCTCACGTCTTATTTTTTAAAGTATCTGTAAGGTCTGTAGTGATATCTCCTCTTTCGTTTCTGATGTTGGTGATCTGTGTCTTCACTATCTTTAACTTGGTCAATGCAGATAGAATTTTATCAATTTTTAAAATCCTTACAAAGAACCAGATTTTAGTTTCATCGATTTCATTGTTTGTGATTTTTATTTATCTTCTTAATTTCCATTTTTCTGCTTGCTTTGGCTTTCTTTCTTTCTTTCTTTCTTTCTTTCTTTCTTTCTTTCTTTCTTTCTTTCTTTCTTTCTTTCTTTCTTTCTTTCTTTCTTTCTTTCTTTCTTTCTTTCTTTCTTTTCCTAGCTTCTTAATGTGGAAGCTTTAGTTATTAATTTGAGACCTTTCCTGACATAAGCATTTAATGCTATAAATTTCACTCTAAGCACTGCATCACCTGCCTCCCATAAATTTTGATATGTGCTGTTTTCCTTTTCACTTTATTCAAATTACACTATAATTTTCCCTGTGACATCCTCTTTGACCCATTCATTATTTATAAGCCTGTTATTTAATTTCCAAATATCTGATAATTTCTAGATATCTTTCAGTTATTGATTTATTATATAATTTTATTATGATTAGAGAACATACTCTGTGTGATTTCAATTCTTTAATTTGTTTAGGTTTGTACTATGGCCCAAGACAGGTGAGTGTTCCATCTGCACTAAAAACTAATGTGTATTTTGTGGTTATTTCCTTAAATCTTCTATAAATTTTAATTATGCAAAATTGATTGATAGTCTTGTTCAGCTCTTCAAATATTATATTTTTTAGTTCTAAAAATTTTCATTTGTTTCTTTTTTATAATTTTTACTTCTCTGCTAAGAACTTCTATCTTCCCATTCATTTTAAGAGTGTTCACCATCACTTCATGGAGCATGGTTGTTATAGACATTTTAAGTCTTTTTCTGACAATTCCAACATCTGGGTCATCTCAATATTGCCTTCTATTGGTTCTGTTGATTATTGTTTCCTGGTTTTTGTGGGTTGGTTTTTTTCACATATTGGTCATAATTTCTGATTTCCCCACACTTTTGAAACAACAGGGACCTCTTTCCTACCTTCTTTAGCTGGGAAGACCAGACTTTTCTTGAGGTTTTAGGTGCCTGCATCACAGTGGCAGTGGTATAGCACCACGGCTGGAGCTGGCCCTGGATTAGACCTGGGAGAGAAAAAACAAAAAATCAGTGGGTACTTTCTCCCATGCCACACTCTCTGGGGTCCATTTATCTGGTTCTCTGGATAGAAAATGATGATTTCTCCCAGATTTTTTTGTCAACACTTGCTGCCCAGTTGCACGTGTTAGCCTGTCCTCAGTTCAAAGCCAGAAGTCAAAGAAGAAGAAAAAAACCAAAACATAAAATTCCTCCCACCCCCAGTGCAGGTTGTTAATCAAGTTTTTACTTCAGTCTCCAATTCTTATATTATTGTTTACTTTTCAGAGCCCTCAGATAGTTTCTTTTTATATTTTGTCCAGAGTTTCTGTTGGAATCAGTAGAAGAAATAGGCTGTGGTCTACATACTCCATCTTGGCCAACATAGGAATTTCAATAATAAACACATCTTACTTCATCAACAAAGAGTAATTTATAATTTAGTTAGCTTGTTAACATACATATATCAATGAAGATATTAGTAGTGACTTGATTATTGAATACTTATTTCCCAGTATGTTTGCCTGTAGGCCAAAAAGACAACATGCACTAGATTATGCTACACTCATAAAGCCACAAATGTGAACATGGGCAAACCATTAGAGTTCTTAGTCACCATTATAGAATTAGTTCTCCTGTTTCTTGCTTGTTTGGTTTGGTTTGGTTTTGCAGTAATTCATGCTGCATCTTTTTTTAATGTATGAAAACAATGACACGCTTCTGCTAAACAAATTAATTCTGTTATCTCCACAGAACTTTTGGCAGCAATAAGAGGTTCTCTTGCCAAAGCAAATAGAGAAGGGTGAGGGTGCACATAAAGAGAAAATAGAGAAGGCATTTAATACATATCAAGAAGAGTACCAGCCCTTTAACAAAAAAGGAGGCCCTGAATGCACTGTTAGAGAGGTAAAAGACTGTTTAGAGATCACTCATTTCCATATTTTAGGACAATAAATCTGAAGTCAAGAGAAGTGAAGTGTTTTGTTCAAGGTCAACCATCTATCTCCTTACTGCTCACCTTTCAGAATGTTTTTTTAAATTTTAAGTTACACATTGTAATTGAACATACTGATTTTTTTTTTAATTATTGAAACATACATATTCATGGGGTACAGAGTTATATTTAAATACATGTATGTAGTATATGATGATCTATTCAGGGTAACTAGCATATTCATCACTGCAAAACTTAATCATTTCTTTGTGGTGTGTACATTTGATCTCCTCTCTTCCAGTCCTTTGATAACATGCAGTAAATCATTATTAATTATAGATTCCTGGGTTGACTGTACACCGATGGGACTTACTTTTCCAGTCTAGCTGTAATTTTATGTCCCTTTACCAGCCTCCCACTATCTCCTCTCTCCACTTCCCTTTCCCACCTCTAGTAATCACAGTTCTTCTCTCTCCTTTTATCAGTTCAATCTATTACTATTATTTTTTTGTTTTTGTTTCATTTTGTACCCTTTTTTAGCTCCCACATATGAGTGAGAACATGTGGTATTTCTCTTTCTGTGCCTGGCTTATTTCACCTAACATAATTTTCTTCAAGCTCATCCACATCGCTGTAAATGGCAGAATTCCATTCTTTTTCATTCCTTAGTATTCCATTCTGTATATGTACCACATCTTCTTTATCCAATCATCTGTCCATGGATATTTAAGTAGGTTTCATATCTTGGCTATTGTGAATAGAGCTGCAATAAACATGGGAGTGCAGGTGTCCCATGAATATGATGACTTCCATTCCTCTGGGTATACTTCCCAGTAGTGGGATTGCTGGATTGTATGGCAGTTCTATCTGTAGTTGTTTGAGAAACCACCATACTGCTTTCCAAAATGGCTATAC
The DNA here is from genome assembly GCF_027409185.1 of Cynocephalus volans. Lineage (NCBI taxonomy): Eukaryota > Metazoa > Chordata > Mammalia > Dermoptera > Cynocephalidae > Cynocephalus > Cynocephalus volans. The sequence goes on along the minus strand of NC_084461.1, from coordinate 63,911,103 downwards.
TGATTTACAGTCCCATCAACACTGTATAAGGGTTCCCCTTTCTCCACATCCTTGATAGCATTTATTATTTTCTATCTTGTTGATAATAGCTAATCTAATTGGGGTGCGATGATATCGCTATATTGTTTTGATTTGGATTTCCCCGATTATTAGTATGTTGAGCATTTTTTCATATACCTGCTGGCCAAATGTGTGCCTTCTTTTGAGATATGTCTATTGAGCTCCCTTGCCCATTTTTAAAATTGGGTTATTTACTTTTTTACTGTTGAGTTGTTTGAATTCCTTGTATATCCTGTAAATTATCCCATCAGATACATAGTTTGTCCCATTCTGTAAATATTCTGTCCCATTCTGTAGGTTGTCTCTTCATCCTATGCCGTAAAGGAGGTTTTTAGATTGATAAAATCATATTTGTTTATTTTTGCTTTTGTTGCCTGTGCTTTCAAGGTCTTACTCATAAAATCTTTGCCCAGTCCTATGTCCTGGAGCATTTCACCTGTGTTTTCTTCTGGAAGTTTTATAGTTTCAGGTTTTACATTTATGACTTTAATCCATTTTGAGTTGATTTTTGTATGGTGAGAGATAGGGGTCTAGTTTCATTCTTCTGCAGACAGATATCCAGTTTTCCCAGCACCATTTATTGAAGAAGCTGTCCTTTCTCCAATATGTTTTTAGCACCTTTGTCAAAGAGCAGTTGGCTGTAAGTACATGGACTTATTTCTGGGTATCCTATTCTGTTCCATTAGTCCAAGTGTCTGTTTTTATGCCAGTACCATGCTGTTTGGGGTACTGTAGATTTGTAGTATAATTTGAAGTCAGGTAGTGTAATGCTTCCCACTTTATTCTTCTTGCTAAGTATTACTTTGGCTATTCGAAGTCTTTTGTTGTTCCATATGAATGTTAGGCTTGCTTTTTCCATTTCTGTGATGAAATGTCATTAGTATTTTGACAGGAATTGAACTGAATCTGTAGATTGTTTTGGGTAGTATGGACATTTTCATACCACTGATTCTACCAATCCATCAGCCCTGGCAGAGAGAGTGTGGGGAGTGAACTGGCACCTCCCTGGTGCACATAGCACCTGCCTGACTCAGCAAGCCTGC